>NC_056732.1:72947167-73137167 GCF_019279795.1 Protopterus annectens
GCTGAGAAGAAATGCTGTGGGTTATCCTTGAGGAAAGTGGACATTATTCTACAAAGGAATCCAGTGAGAGGAGAGCTTACCTATACTGTGATCATTAATTCCTGTCCAGGAAGGGAATGTGTGAAACAGACCGTGTCCCTTTGTTTATGAGACTCTGGAAATTTGAAAGAAAGAAGGTGCTTTGTACATACCTCTCAATCTCTTAGCCCAAGAAATTTGGACAAAGCCTGACATAATTGGGGGCAAAGACCTAAAATAGGGACACATTTTAAACACTGCTGTTGTAAACTTAGAAAGTTGTTAGAATAACAGGATTTGTGTTAGCATGAATTTTCTGAAGGATATGAAGTCTGAAATTCAAATGCATGCCATTATTTAGTGACTTTAATCCTTAGATCATCCCAGTGATTCATGAAAAAAAACATAATTTTTACAAGGAACAGACCAAAAATATAAGGCAAAAATCTGGACATTCTGTGAAACTCTATACAGTTGAGAGGTATGGCTTTGTATGATTTTCGTTGGTTGTCAGGACAGAGAATTAATTTCCTTTGTGTACTTGTTTGCTGGAGAAGACTTTATACCATTGACCTTTGTCTTGTTTTACAATAAACCTGTGTTTATTTTATGAACTTGTGGAACTTGGTGCATTAGTAACATCACACTGTTATATGCCATTGCCATTTTGGTTTCATAATTTGTGCCAAAAATCTTAATTTTCCTTTCACTACCTACTGACACCAAGTCTTACCATTTTGTGCAGATTTACCCTTCCTGTAGAGAGGACATTGTTACTGAGTAGTCCCAGGGTATGTGCTTGTGCTGTTGTTGAGCAGATTATATAACTGACTAGTCCTTCAGTGTGTGCTGTGTTACTTTCGTTGAGTGGAGTGCAACTATCATTCCTGCCTATATGCCCAGATGATCACTGTTAGATATTGATGAGCAATTATTTTAAATGAGTGTGGGATGTGCATCTGTTTCTTTAAAGATTTTTATTTGTGTTTTTCTGGCTATAGTAAGGAAACAGCCTAATACCATTAATACACAGTAGCCTTGAATAGGTAACAGAATGCTTTGCACAAGAATACTTTCTTCTGATGCACCAAGAACTGTTGTATAAAAGATTTATCCTTTGTATAACATGCATGGAATACCTGCCGACCAACCGAGGCATAGGACAACAATAAGGAAGAAGAGCTAACACAATTATGGATTCCATCTGCCTTACAATAAAATGAGCTCATTAAAAAGACTTGGAACACTTCTCTATGAAAAGGAGCAGATAGAGCTATGTTGCTTAACAGGTGCCTCACCATTACCCCGCTGTATATAGTTTAGTTAGGTCATAAAGAGGTTGTACTTAATTTATAGTATATAATGCTTTTCTTTCCGGCTTGCATTTGAGAGTGCGTTCTGTCTTGCCTTCATTCATAACAGCTGATGTAGAGATGCCAGATCATCTTTTGGTTAAAATGCCTGTGTTTTTATTACCTATCAATGACAAAGACTCACTTTTTGATTTCTAGCAATAGGGTTTTGTGTCCAGAGAAGGAAAAGAAATGTTGATGAAGCGTGGTAGGTAATGAAAATATACGCCAAGTCCACATACTCAGTATGACAGAAGAAGAAAGGAAATGAAGAATCCAGAAAATAACAGCAGCCCACTAACTTCCATAAACAAGAAGAATCTTAGATGATATTGACCAAAGTGTTTTAGTAAAATAATAATAACAATAATAATAATAAAATAACAAAGCCACAGACAGAAACAAGATAATATTTCAAGAAAACAGACTTTATAATTTAACTTATTTAGTCCAGGTATATAATAAGCAAGTGATTGATCTGTATAGATACCTGCACTATAAGACTGTAATTAGAAAATGCTCAGTGATATATCAGTATACAGTTTTGCTAGAAATATCAGAACTGGTAAATCAACTGTTTTTATCAGCATAAAAAAATGAATATGATAAAATATTTATGCCAAAAGGAACCTAATGAAGCATGTATGTTGCCTTAACTAGTTAATTAGATTTCATATGAAATGTTATTAATTTAATTGATTTAAGGTATTGTGCCACATGATCTAGCAAGAAGAAGGAAGAGAAAAAATAACTGCATTTGTGAAAATCTGAGTCACGCGCACACACACACACACACACACACACACACACACACACACACACACACACACACACACACACACACACAAACACATAAATATTTTTCAGATCTTCACAGGATTAACCTTGAAGTGTCTGAAGTAAAACATGTACATTGTTGTGCCCACCTTTTTGGTATGTATACAACTTTATTCCTTTGCTACAGTAACATTTTATAAGGAAAAGAGACAAAATGAATCAATTATGTACAGAAATAAATGTAAATTTTTTCAGTTAATCATAGGATCATAGGATCATTGGAAGTTACTAGGATAATGGCCCTAGGGCCCTTATAAACCTAGCCAAGTTCTACCTTTATTTCCATGATCAGCACCTATTGCACTTGTCCAAGAGAAATACAGGTGGAAACCCCGGGGTGAATTTATGGTTACCCATCCAATCATCCAGACTGCGTTTGAAGAGGGCCAGTGAGGTATTCTTTTTGACATGAGGTGTGAGTTTGTTCCAAAGGTGTGGCAACCTCTGCGAGACAAATCTGTCCCTCCAGCAGGTTCTATTAATATTACATACCAGGCTAAGGTCTTTAGACCGAGTAACCCGTGTACCATTTGACTTACACATATGCAGCATTTCCAATAGCAGGGTCAGAGATTGCCTTATATGCAAGGCTGAGATCCCCTCGGAGTAGTCTGTATGAAATAGAATAAAGTGATAGTGATTTCAGATGATCCACATAAGACAGATGCTGAAGACCTTGAATTTTCTCTGTGAGCAACCTCTGTGGTCTCTCCAATTGCTGCAGGTGCTTGGAAAGGTGCATATAAAAAGGGGTGTTTTACTCAATTATTGGCCTGATGAGGGAAGAGTACAGGGAAGTTATAAACTTATTTTTTTCTGGAGGCAATGCCTTTATTTACGAGATGAGGAATATACAATGCTCTTCTTACCACTGTGGAGATGTTGTGGTCAAAGGTAAGGTTGCTGTCAACCTGTGTGCCTAGGTCTCTCACCACTGAGTGCATACTTAAGGTGTTGCTATTGATGTGGTAGTTAGCAGGAATATCACTTTTACCAAAAGGGACGATAATGCATTTTTTGCATTGAGTTTAAGGTCATGACTTTTGCACCAATCATTTGTTTGTGTAAGACCCTCTTGTAAGATGTTGACATCATTTGGAGATTCTATAACCACTTCCAGTTTGTAGTTATCAGCAAACTTTATTAGCCACAGACCTTTAGTTTTTGCTTGTAATTTGGGGAAATAGATTCCAAACAGTAGAGGTCCCAGGACAGATCCCTGTGGAATACCACTGGTTACAGTTCTGCTGTTGGAGGTGGATTCCCCTATTTTGATTATATGTGTTCTATCAGTAAGTCACTTTGTAACCCATCTACCGATATAAGGGTTGGTACCTAGTTGGGCGAGTTTGTCAATGATGCCTGAGTGCAGGATAGTGTCAAAAGCCTTGGCTATGTTTAGGGAGGCTGTATGCACAGACTTCCCCTTGCCCAGGGCCTTGGTGACTGTCTCGAAGAAGTCTCGACTAACTCACCAGGTTTAACAAGCATGATCTCCCTTTGACAAATCCAAACTGGATAGGGTCAAGTATTTGGAGATTACCTATATCTTTGTTGATAAGGTCCATGATAATTCGCTCCATGGCCTTGCAGAGAAGGCTAGTCAAGCTAATAGGTCTAAAGTTCCCTGGGTCAGTGGAAACACCATCTTTGTGCAAGTGCTGGGATGAAGCAGTCCTTAGACTATGATTGAAAAGAGTACCCAATGGCATTGCTAATTCTTGTTGGAACTCATGTAGAATGCAGCCTTGGATGTTATCAGGTCCCATAGAAGCCAGAATATCTGTGCAAAATATGACTGTGCATATATAACTATGACACTAAATTCTGAGTAAAATTATGATGTAATATACTTTTTTGAAAAAAACAGTCCTTCTCTGAAAAAAAGTTGCAACAACAAAACATCATCTGTTGTCTACTAACATATGTCATGCTGTATAGAGATGATTCAACCTGAACAGTATGAGTGAATCAAAAAACTGAACATAACTGTTCTTTTTTCATTGCTTAGAAGGCTTCTTCAGTACAAAATAAAAGTGATCTACATAGCTTTAAAGATGAAGTACAAAAGATATAGGTTATAGACTATCATGGTTTTAACAAGTATTAGATGTCGTCTTTAAAAGAGGAGGAAAAAACAGATAAAATGTTTTTTATGATGACCTAACAAAATACTCCTTCTAGAGTTTATTGATAACTTAGTTGCTGGCAGACAGTCTGGCAGATGCAGTTCTCTGACAATAGCCTTCAGATTTACATACCAGAAATAACACTGGCTTCTAATCCTAAGGGGGAGAGAGAGTGTGTGTGTGTGTGTTTGTGTGTGTGTGTGTGTGTGTGTGTGTGTGTGTGTGTGTGTGTGTGTGTGTGTGTGTGTGTGTGTGCACGTACGCGTATGTGTTTGGGTGTGTGCCTGTGCATGCATGTGTGTGTCTGTGTGTGTGTGTGTGTGTGTGTGTGTGTGTGTGTGTGTGTGTGTGTGTGTGTGTGTGTGTGTGTGTGTGTGTGTGTGGGTGCGGGTGTGTGCGGCTGTGTATGTGGGTGTGTCTATATGTGTGTGTGAGAGAGGGTGAGAGAGAGAGAGACATTATTCACCTGAGTTACAATTATTTGTCCATTTCTGTTGTTTATTTTTCTCTATGCAAAATTGAATATCTACCCAATGCCTAGGATTGATAAACTCATAGAAATGTTGGGGAAGTCAAGATTCTTGACCACATTAGATGTATCAAAGGGATACTGACAAATCTCTGTAATGGTTGGAGCCAGTGGAAAGACAGCTTTTCAACACCAGAGGGCTTATTACAGTATACTATCCTTCCTTTTGTGCTACATGGTGACCCTGCAGTCTTTCACAGATGTAGAGGCATATTCCTAAAAAACACATGTCATTTGTGTAGCTGCTTACCTGGACAATACAATGACACATTCAGAAGTCTGGGGCCTGAATTTAACCAAGTTCCAGGCTTACCTGCACAATACAATAACACATTCAGAAGACTGGGGCTCTTATTTATCCAGGTTCCAAGCTTACCCGCACAATACAATGACACATTCAGAAGACTGGGTCTCTCATTTATCCAAGTTCGAGACTTACCCGCACAATACAACACCACATTCAGAAGAATGGGCTCTCATTTAGCCAAGTTCCAGGCCTACCTGCACAATACAACAACACATTCAGAAGACTGGGCTCTCATTTAGCCAAGTTCCAGGCTTACCCGTACAATACAACAACACATTCAGAAGACTGGGGCATTATTTATCCAAGTTCCAGGCTTACCTGCACGATACAGCAACACATTTAGAATACTGGGGCTCAAAGCCAAGTTCCATGCTGTAATACATTCCTTAAGATGAACTGAGTTAATTGCCAATGTGTCCAAGAGCAGGTTAGGTATGACAGAAGCAAAATATGTAAGCTATTTGATTGGTAGGAGGAACTGATAGGCCCTAGAAAGAATAAAATTGAAGCTGGTGGAAACTGCCATTTTCCTGACACTATAAAGTTAGGGCATTTTGGGGGGGGGGGGGGGGTAGCTGAGTATTATCAAATCTTCTATCCACTTTGTCTCAACATCTCACAGATTTGAAAAAGAACAATGCCCCTTAATTTTAAGTGGACACTAGAGGTACACAATGCTTTTAAAATGCTTGTAACCGGTTTAAGAGAATATTTTAAACAGACTTTATATTAGCTGCTCCAGATTTACTATATATACTGATACAGACGTAGGCTAATGGCAGGTATAGATGCAGGCTTAAGGACAGTATTGTCACTGACCTTTGATGAGAAAGAACATCTCATATATTTTAATCTAAAACTGAACAGAGCAGAAGCCATGCATTCCACCATTAAGAGGGAATCAATCAAGTGGACACTATCTTTGTTAAAGTATTGCATTCTTGACTGTGAACTTGCACTTGTCACAGACCATGCTGCACTATCAGGGTTGGCAACACAACAGGATGGGAACACAAAACTATGTAAAGGGGCAGTCTCCATGCAGCTTTTGACTAGGCTTGACCCACAACAATGAAGATTACCTGTTTACGGCTCTCACATTATCTACTGGTCCAGTAACCAAGGGTTTCAAGCTGGGAGAGGGCAATATAACATAGTGGTGGCTTTCCTCAGAAAGATTTTTCAAATGATTTAAATAATGTGAACAAATGTTGTGAATAGAGATGCTGTTTTTAAAATGATTCGGATATCATGACAACATGCTGTAAATAGAACTGTTGCTTTAAAAAGTTAGGTACCATTCTACATTGAGTAGGGAGGATTCCTGCACTGCTCAGTTAATAGTTGTTTAGCACACCAGTTATGTAATCAAGTGATGTGAAGGCGATGGGACAATAGCTTTAGTAATGTGTATATGTTGGCTTCTGTTAGAGGGAGATTGTGTGCCTGGAACAGCAGTCCTGGTTAGTGTGCTACAGAAAAAAGAACTACTGTGGCTCATACCTGAGGAAAACTGGGCATCTTCCAACAAATTGTTTCAGACAGAAGACAGCTAACCTGAAGCACCCATATGCTGTGGCCATTACTGTGAGAGAGACTGCGTCCCTTTATTTAGGGTACTCTGGGATGTTGAAAGAAAGATGTTTTGTATGTTTTTTTACTGTATGCAGAAAGCTATTTTTGCATACTTGTCTAAGAAGAGTCTATACCAATGATTTTAATTTTGCTTTACAATAAAACTGAGTTAATTTTATGAACTTTCTTGGCTTTGGTGCATTAACATACCATTTTACATACACACACACACACACACACACACACACACACACACACACACACACACACACAAACACACACACACACACACACAACACACACACACACTCACACACACACACACACACACACGCACACACACACACGCACACACACACACACACACACACACACACACACACACACACACACACACACACACACACACACAGTAAAGTACAATTTCCCTTAAGAGCGCACAGAGATCACAGTCAATCTGGGGCTGGTTTCTCCCTTTCTCTCCAGATCCCCAAAAAGACTCCCCACTGGCACAGCTATAGGGTTCAGATCTCTGCCGAGTGGTCAAGCCAAAACCTTTAGCACCTTCTCTGTCCAACAAGTGCTTCGTGTCCCTGCCTAAGTAGCTGACACACATACACTTTGAGATATGATTTATATACAAATGCACAGACACTCCTGGGGAAGGTTGGCACAGGTTCAAATAGCTATGCCCCCTTCTGCCCAGACTGTAAGGTAGAAATCACTGCCAATAACCACTACTTATGAGCTACCAATAAGGCCCTTCCCAAAGGGTGACGAATTCTACTGTGCAATGTTACTGTTATCCAAACAGTAAGTGTGACCCAGTGCTAAGACTATTGGAGTGGGTTGTACAGTATCACCAAATACATGCAAATACTTTAAGAACTTAAATGTCTATACACAAAACAGCCACAGTTAAAAGGTTTAAAAATATTTAATATAAATAATAAAAACACAAGACAATACTCATGAATTCAACACAGTGACAACAGAGAGTTCAGAAATCACAGGAAATACTTTGAAACAACATTGTAGGACAGTCTGACATAAATATAGAAAACAGCTAGACTAATCTTGCTATAGTCCTATCTATCTCTAAGAGAAATACTAAATATAAATCCTACTTAAAAGGCAAAGTGCTGATGAGTTGTTGTCAGGTTCAGAACAAAATACAAAATGCACTGCTTTCTTTCTGAGATAGTCCTTAATACACATTACTGCTGACTCATTTCAGATTACATAATTCTTGTCACTTCTGATTTAGTTCCCAGGCTAACTGAACTCAAAATGTAACATCTCTTTGTGATCTGCAGCTGCCAGGAAATCACAGCAATAAAAGACACTTTACATGTGAAACCTAGTAATTATCTTTATCTTAAGACAATAGAAAGAATTTCCAGCTGCAGACATCCTGTCTCCTAGCTTGAGATCACACACAGTCATAAAAGTCTTTACTTATCAGCTTTCTTCCAGCAGGGTGCACTGTGGTTACATTTTTGAAGCTCAGCACATAACACAGTTTTCTTACATTTGTTAAACAAGCCTATGGATCATATTAATATTTACAAGGACATGGAATTATTAACAAAATTCAATCTAGCTCTGCTGGCAGCCCCTCAGTTTATCACAATCACTTTTTATCAACTGACTTTAGTTCCAAGCTAACCTCCCCATTTTCAGAAACTACCAGCATTTAGCATCTTCCTGTGAAAAAATACATAGCACTCCGATCTCTGCAGCTGTTGGGAGACATAAAACAATAAAACACTTACAAGACAATGCAGAAGGCTTTCTAGTTTTAGACATCCTGTCTCCTTCCTGCATTGAAACCAACTTTTGTGGAGCAGTTATAAAACTATTTAATTTCAACCATTTTTCTAAAGTCTTGCAAGTTAACCTTCTATGTTCCAGTTTCCACTGTTTATATACATTTACACAGTTACAATAGTTTATACACATTTATGTTCTTTTCCAGTAAGGTACACTGTGGATACATGTTTAAGCTCAGTACTTTACACACACTTCTATGTCAGCAGTTTGATATAAAGACAACATGCAGTTCTAATACAGTTGTAACACAAGCGTATGAATCATGTTGATGTTTACAAATGACCTATAATTATTTACAAAATTCCAGATAGCTGGGATGGCAGTATCTCCTTTCATGACATTGCTATCATCTTCCCTACCTATTTTTATCTTTCCTCACCTAAATTACAAACTGCATAATTACTTACTTTTCAGCTCAGACTGCATGACCAAAATAATCTCTGGATAATTGCTCTTTATATTCTACCATGTCATTAACATACTAATACTTGAAGAGATCCTTCACTGGGCATCAAACAATATTCATATTGAAACTGTTACTCTAAGAGATGTTAACATATATTGGCAAAGCTTTACACCTGAATTCCCCTCTAACAGCATAAACATTCATGGTTTCAAGCAACTTACTACTACCCAAACTTGACTTAACAAAACCAAAAACTATGGCTCTATACTCAAGTGGATCTTGTTTTCTAATCCTGGTGAAGACAATTCTTCCTGTATCCTCCATGACTGACTTAGCAATCAACATCATCCTATATATATCCACAGACTTGTCACCTACCACAACAAACAATGCCTATATAAGGAAACCCACAACCACTCAAACATAATACCAGTGTGCTCACTGATATCCTAAAATCCATTAACTGGTCTACTCAAAATCCTGCCACTAGTTGATGCTGCCCTCAAATTTAATACCATATTTTAAATGCTCTAAACTCCATAGTCCCCTTACAAAAGAAAAGAGTTCAGTCCAACATTGCCCCTTGGCTCACAAATCACAGCGGAAAATGTATCCACAGTACAGACAAAGCTTGGAAGGAATGGAAAAAATTCAGAACCAATCAGAGCTGCCAGCTACATAAGGAACTCCACATTTCCTCACACAAAAAAAAAACACTTTACTGATAGGAAATAATACTTCTATGCTATGCAAAATAATCAAAGAAATAATCATAAAACTTTCTAGTCCTCTTTATCTTGTACCCTATAACAAATATTACCCCAAATCCATGTCCTAACCTCTCCCCTTTAGAAACAGCTATTAAATTAAATTCCTACTTTTTAGACTATACAGATGCTCTCACCTCAGACTCACCTACATTCCCTTCTGAATTAACATCTCTACCCTCATTTAACTCCATATACTCTTTAAAACCAGTCCTTACCTCCTACATCAAAAATTACTCAGCAGACTCAAACTGTGCTCCTCCTTAGCAGACAAAACTCATCTCAGAATACCTTAAGCTTGCCACTGACTCCATTTGTTTAACCTATCTCAAATCTCATCAACAGGTCCAATCCTTTGTCCCCACTCTATGGAATAAATTCCATATTGTTCCCCTTCATAAGGGTAGCAACTCCAATGAAACATACATCTTTAGACCTATTGCAATATTATCTACTTTCTCCAGACTATAAAAATACATACATAAGCAACTTCTCCAACACCTCCTGCAAAAAAAAAAACTGCTAACCCCTACACCACATAGCTTCCAACTCACTCATAGTGCTATAACTACACTTACAGTTTTAGTAGACAGCAACAATGTCAGAGTCAATGATAAACTCATGTCCTCCATCTTCTTAAACTTATCAGAAGGGTTCAGTGCAGTCTACCATAATAAAATCCTAGCTTAACTGTTTATCCTGGGTCTTTCTGTCACGTCTGTAAACTGGTTTTCTAGCTATCTGACAGACTGCCATCAGTGAGTTAAATGGCTATCTGAAACTTCCCCATTCCTTCCTCTTTACACTGGCATTTCTCAAGACTCTGTACTTGGTCATCTCCTTTTTAACACATTTATTAGCAACAGCCACATCCTCTCAGCAAGCATCACTGATACAATATGCAGATGATTCTACTCTTATCTGCTCATCAAATGATCTTACGTACTTACAAAATATCTCCCAGACTGGCTTTAACTCTGTGAAAAGCTGTCTCTCAGACAATCAGCTACTGCTCAATCCCTCAAAAAAACTTGTATTATATTTTCAAAAGTTCCAAACTCACGAAAAAAACAATTTTGAAATATTATCCTTAAACAATACCACCATAGCCATTGTTTTCCACACCAAGCTATTTGACATTACAATAGATGATAATTTAATGTTCCATCTCCGTATTCAAAATGCTATTGAAAAAAAAAATTACCAAAAACTCGGACTGCTTTATCACTCAAAAAATTCCTTATCAGTCACACTAGATCAGCTCTTGCAAATTCCAATCTCTTTTCTTCTACTACATTTTTTTTGTAGTTGAGAAACTTTTCTCCCCAGACTTTAACTGAAAATATTTTTTTCTGCCCAGTCAGACTTTCCTAATGAACAAATCTCAGTAAATAAATACATAATTGTCCAGAGGTTTAAGATATATTCCACAACAGACTCCTTCTGGGAGTCACACTTACCTTCCCTGCTGTCATGAAGTAAATTCAGAAACTCTCTCACCGTGGCAACATAAAGCAGGCCAAAGGGCAAAAAAAAAATGTGGACTATGGGTCACCTCACAGTATGTCAAAAGAGGATGGGAGAGGTACTTGAACTCATCTATAAATATCCTCAATATGGTCTCATAGAGATACACCTCCCCACAAGACCATTTGTCTGTGGATGGTAGGGAGGATTCTTTAAATGTTTTACTCCACAATGCTTCCACAAACAAGTCAGTGGGAAATGTCAAACAAAGCATTGGCCTTATTCTTTGCTTCATTGAAAGACAGAACCACAATCTCTGGGTGTCTAGTGGCATAATCCACTGCTACAATGATAGATTTCTTACCTGTGGAACTTGGTGTACTTAGACGTCCCACAATATCCATAGCTACTGTCTGAAATGGGTCCTCAATAACAGGCAAATACTTCAAAGCAGCCTTATTTTGGTCTCCAGCATTACCATACTTTTGTCATAGTTCCTAGGTCCTGCTGCATTCTTAGGAACTCCTGTCCAATACAAATTTTCATAAGGCATTTCTTTGTACATGGTATGCCTATATGTATATATAGCACTTAGTAACACAAAGAAAGTAATACTAAGCGATATCAAAACACACTTGTTGTACGCAAGATTTACACATTGTGAAAAACAACTTCACTTGTCAAGGTTAAGAGATCTTAAAAAAAGCACTACAGCACTTTAACAACAGACTGCAATTAAATCTTAATTGCTAATTTGGCCTATTAACTTGTGTATTTAAGCAGTATGGCCACACTTGTATTTTAATCTTGAAAAAGCCTGGAATTGTCCAGGCGAAAGCGCTTGGTTTACATTGGAGTGTTTTTTCTCGTTTTCGTGTTGGCGAATAAAAGATTTTACTGGATTCGCTTGGTTTGGCATTCCTACACCATTTAAGGGACCATTTAAGGGAAGATTCTTGCCTTTGTTTGCACTGAATATTGACATTAGAAGACTTTGGCAGAAGCAATTGTTTCGCAAAAGAAAGCCGTTATTTAGAACGCTGCTTCTGGTCCAGGTTTGGTGTGTTTTTCCAGTTTTCTCTTTACTTGACTGTCTCCGCTTCGTTTGTTTTGTGCTGATATGGCGGAAGAACAACCGACCACGGACCTATTCAACACACCCCTTATACTACGGGAAGACAGTGACGACACACTGGTTACTCGCACTGAATTCAACCAGGTGTTAGCGCTACTTTCAAACATCAACAAGGTACTTACGGGTCAATTGAACTCCGACGTTCCAGACTCTCCTTTTTTTCCGGGAAACCAGCAACAAGCAGTACCGCTTGAGCAGAGATCTTTTACGGCGCAGGAGCCGAATGGCACCGCTAGTTCAAGCTGCAATCTAAGAACTGGTTTAACATCTACACATGAAGGAAATTGCAACAACAAGGCACCGAATGGTGGAGTTACAGACAAATTGCTTAATTTTAAAAAATGGACAGAACTCCAACCGGAGTTCAAACAAGGTACATTTCACCATAACACGCAACAATTAGACATAGACTTTGATTTTTTCAGTAACAAATTATACATGTACAAGAACTGTCAACTTGAAATTAATTACTTAAAGGAATGCATCAATGTTAAAAGAATACCCAAAGGACTCAGATGTTACAAATTTCCGAACAATGTTACTGTTGGCTCTGTGTTGCACACACAATTATTAGAACTTTTCAACCGAACTGGGTTGGAAATGTTAGATTTAATGGTGAAGGATTACCAAAATAAATGTAATGGGATTTTGGATGAACTTACTGTGTTGAATGATAATATTGTGCAACATAAGAATTTCCTTAGACACAAAAGGAAATATGATGAAGTTTTTTCTGAGGTAGATCAACATTGTCAAAAAGTAATTGATAGAAAAATTAAAAAACTAGATAGAGACCTACTGGAATACAGAGAGGGGAGGGCATATCCCACAGGGTTGAAACATAACCAATTTGTAGGAACTAATGAAGAAGAACTTGAAAAAAGAACAGGGGG
This sequence comes from Protopterus annectens, assembly GCF_019279795.1. Taxonomy (NCBI): domain Eukaryota; kingdom Metazoa; phylum Chordata; order Ceratodontiformes; family Protopteridae; genus Protopterus; species Protopterus annectens. The sequence continues at coordinate 72,960,416 of NC_056732.1, forward strand.
TCAAAACACTAGAAACATATCTAATTCTGAACCTTTATGAAGGAGTGAAAGGTTAGCACAGAAAGGCAACAACAATTTACCACAGGGTTTTTATTACCCCCAGGGCAGACCAATGGGGAGGAATTTGAACGCCCCCTACCAACAGGCTTGGGGGAGGACACGCAACTAAACTTAGACACTAATAATTGTGTAATTGTACATTCAACCCCAAACACCAACAATATAGTGGTCTCTTTAAATAGTTTTAACATTTACAACTATACGGACTTGGACATTACCCCAGTCTACTTTGAATTATTCACCAAAGGACTAAATTACATTCCAGCAAGATCCACTTATTTACCTAAGTTGTTGATTGAATTAAAACTCTTTGTCAGAAATCTAAACCTCTCTCTTTTCTTTAAGGGACAAAGTATTTCAACCAACAGCATTTCCAGGTCCAGCACATTTAACCCACCCCTACATCCGAGTTTAAAAATTTTTGAAGAACGTATAGAAAAAACATTAAGAACTAATTTGTCAAACAGACAAGTCCCTCCACACAACTTCAACAAACATCTGGAAGATATTATGAACTTGTTAAAAGAACAAAAAATTAGGGTTATGAAACCGGATAAAGGGGGTGGGATGGTGCTTATGAACACACTTGATTATGACAATGCAATGCACGACATTTTGCAGGACTCTGATACATATGAACAGGCCTCTATTAATGAATTGAATGTTGCACAAGCTAACATCAAATACATTTTGAATGACCATCTACTTCAAGGAGTATTAAATGAAGAACTATTTAACTATTTGAATGTACCACACCCCAAGACCCATATACTATTTGGTATACCTAAAGTCCACAAAGGGATTATACCTTTGAAATTTAGGCCAATTGTGGCCGGAGCAAATAGTATTACAGAACCACTAGGTAAATATGTCGAATACAGCATTAAATCTTTAGTTTCTAAGCTCCCTAATGTTTGCAAGGACTCTTGGGAATTCTTAGCTAGTGTTCCATCTAACATTTGTAACAAGGATGTTTTGATGATAACTATAGATGTAGTTGAATTATTTCCAAGCATACCACACGATACAGGAATAAATTGGTTTTCTGACATTCTAGTAAGTTTAAGTGATTTAAGTAACAACCAGATTAATATACTCATTGAATTTATGGAAATCATTCTTAATAACAACTATATATTCTTTAACGGAGAATTCTTCAGGCAAAGCAAAGGGGTAGCCATGGGGTCCCCATGTGCATCGTCCTATGCAAACATTGTTTTACATAAGTGGGAGCAAACCTTTATACATTCCTCTAAATGGAATGAACAGATTCTATTTTACAAGCGTTATTTGGATGACATATGTATTCTGTGGCAGGGGTCTAAGGAGACCTTTTTGGAGTTTTTTGGGTAGATCAACACAACTACTGATTTTTTATCATTCACCTATGAACTTAGTACTAACTCACTACATTATTTGGACATCCTACTTACTAAGGATAGTAAAGGAGAACGTTTTGAATCAACTATTTACAGGAAGCCTTCTTATTCCAACACATTTTTACATTTTGACAGCTCACATCCATTTTACATTAAAAAGGGAATTATTAGAGGCCAATTAATTCGAGCATCTAGAATTTGTAGCACCTTAGATGCCTTTATGGATGAGGTAGCATGTTTAACTAATATGTGGTTGGAAAGAGGCTATCCTAATCAATTAATCAAAACAATCACAGAAGAAATTTTAGAAAAAAGGGATTCAGAGTTCTCACCCCTTTTTAGTATGGGACTTCCACTTCCTGAAACTAACACCAGAGGAGAAAATGATGCACAGAGAAGCTTTATCTATACATATACTAATGATGCAGCTTACATAGAAAGCACCTTAGAAGCTTTTTGGCCAATTTTAACAACACAAGATGACATTAAAATTTATTTACCAAAAACACTAACCTTTGTTAGAAAACGTGATATAAACCTTAAGGGAATGTTTGAACAGAACACTAGTATAAGACAGTTAAAGAACACTGTTGCTTCCCACAGGAAGAATGGAACATACAAATGCGGTATGTGTAAACAGTGCAACTATCTACTAAACGCTGAGGAAATATTTTTACCGGCTAGAAATTGCACTTTAAAGCCACTAGGATACCACAATTGTAACACAACGGGGGTAGTGTATTTAGGCGTATGCACATTCTGCCATGGCTTCTATGTGGGAAAGACTACTAGAATGCTTAAAAAACGGATTTACGAACATATATATGAAATAGAAAAAAAGAAAACTACTAATGCATTTTTTAGGCATTCTGTAACATGTACAAATATGTCCTTAAAATTTTTTGTCCTGGAACGGGTCATTTGTGACCCTAGGGGAGGTGACTGGGAAAGTTACCTAGAAACCAGAGAGCTAATCTGGCAACTTAAATTGGAAGCCTCAAAGAATCCAGGAATGAATGACTACATTAGCATCAATAGTATATTGAGAATGAAAAGGAACAAATTATAGGTAGTTTATCTTCATTCACCTTTGTGCTTATTTATAAATTTAAACCAATATTTACATTGATTACATTATGACAGTTCTTCAAAATAAGAAAGAGAACTGTTGATTAATTTATTTGTGTATTTTGATGTTACATACGAAATAACTTTTTTATACATGAATAAATTAAATTAATAATGATTTAATGTATACAGAAATTTTCATTAAGTATTTGTTCTGAATTCTAGTTACCTACTTCAAAATAATAGTTACGTTTTTAACTTATGAAGTTACTTTTAAAGATGTGTTTTTAATTGTATGATTAATTATGTTTTTGATCACTGTTCAACACACTGGTTATTATTATTATTTTTATATTTTTATTTAAGAGCAGTGAATGAATTCCATAGCACTTAGTAACACAAAGAAAGTAATACTAAGCGATATCAAAACACACTTGTTGTACGCAAGATTTACACATTGTGAAAAACAACTTCACTTGTCAAGGTTAAGAGATCTTAAAAAAAGCACTACAGCACTTTAACAACAGACTGCAATTAAATCTTAATTGCTAATTTGGCCTATTAACTTGTGTATTTAAGCAGTATGGCCACACTTGTATTTTAATCTTGAAAAAGCCTGGAATTGTCCAGGCGAAAGCGCTTGGTTTACATTGGAGTGTTTCTTCTCGTTTTCGTGTTGGCGAATAAAAGATTTTACTGGATTCGCTTGATTTGGCATTCCTACACCATTTAAGGGAAGATTCTTGCCTTTGTTTGCACTGAATATTGACATTAGAAGACTTTGGCAGAAGCAATTGTTTCGCAAAAGAAAGCCGTTATTTAGAACGCTGCTTCTGGTCCAGGTTTGGTGTGTTTTTCCAGTTTTCTCTTTACTATGCCTATATGTCCTGAAAAGGAATATTTTAGACTTTAGCCAGGAGTGTCTGTTGATAACCTCTGAGTACTACTAACTGCTGTATTAATTCTCCCTCTAGCCCTCTTTCAGGGATCCATTCCTTGTAAAACAATCCTTTGTCCATTTCTTGTAAACCATCCTTTGTCCTAGCATCTCAACTCCTTCTACCTTTGGATATCTAGAGCCTCCTAGGATACCTCCTTCATGCTCAGTAAATTAGCAGAACATGCCTCAACCCTTTCTTGGTAATACTCTCTAGCTACCTTTCCAAATGAGATATGGCACCTTCTGTCATTGGTGCTTCTAGTGTTGGCTAACTATTACCACCTACTTATCCATCTTTAACTACCACCTTCTGAAGGAAACCTTGTACATTTCTCCTGCTGTGGCTCAGATTCAGGTTCACTGCCATTAACCGAGTCTATGATCAGCACTGACTGCTCTTATCCAAGAGGAACATAGGTGACATCATGGGGTAAATTTATGGTCTCCCATCCATTGTCTAGGTTACGCTTAAATAAGGTCTGTTTTATGTGAATTGGGAGTTTGTTCCAGATTGGTGGCAATCTCTGGGAGACATATCTGTTTGTCCAGCATGTCCTGTTAATGTCACAGGCTAGGTTAAGATCCCTAGAGTGAGTGAGTAAATCTGTCCTATTTGAACTGCAAATGTGCAGCATTTCCATTAGGGCAGAATCAGAGACTGCTCTGTAGGCCAGGCACAGGTCACCTCTCAGCAGCTTATAAGATACAGAGTACAGTGACAGGGCCTTCAGTCTGTCCATGTAGGTCATGTGTTGAAGGAACTGAATTTTCTTGGTGAGAAACCTCTGAGGTCTCTCCAGCTGCTGCAGGTGTCTGTTGAAGTACATACAGATGGGAGCATTGTACTCTGTTAGAGGTCTGATTAGGGATAAGTACAGGGTAGTTATAACATCCTTAGCTCTGGATGTGATGCCCTTACTTATGAGATGTGCAACGTAGAAGGCCTTCCTTACTACTGTGGACACATGGTGATCGAACTTAAGGTTGCTGTCAACCTGTGTTCCCAAATATCTCACCACAGAGTTTGAGCTAAGGGGGTACTCTTAATATTGTAATTTGTAGGGACTTCCCCTTTGCTGAATGGGATGATAACTCATTTTTGTTTGCGCTCAGTTTAAGTCTGTGGCTTTGGCACCAGTCTTTTGTCTATGTAAGCCATTTTTGTAGTATGTCAGCATCATTGGGGGACTCAATAATTGCACCCTTAACAAAGGCAAATTGGGTTGGGTCAAGAGTTTGAAGGTCATCTATGTCTTTGTTGATAAAGTCCGTGATGATTCTCTCCATGGCCTTGCGGATAAAGCTGGTTAGGCTTATGGGTCTGTATATCCCAGGGTCAGTTAATGGACCCCCTTTGTGCAAAGGAATTACTGTTGCTGTTTTTTTAAAGCAAGTACTTAGACTGTGGTTGAAGAGAGTGCCAGGTAGTTCCACTAGATCCTGTTTTAGACCATTTAATAGGCAGCCTGAGATGTTATTCGGTCCTATAGAGGCTGTGTTTTTGGCCATGGAGAGTGCAGTTATGACCTGTTCTTTGGAGATACTAGGTAGAGGACTGGTGACAGGTATGCTTTGGGATGTGTCTGGTGGGGACAGGAGGGTGATGTTTGTGCCAAATCTGTCTGCTAGCAAGTTACAACATCCTCAGGGTCAGTATGAGTGGTACCATCCACTTCTAGTTTGACACAAAGCTGAGCCTTCCATTTTAGATTTCTGACGTAGCTAAAGAATGTGTTGTGATAATCCTTAGCTAGGGATGCTAGTTTAGCATTTTAATTGGCTTTAGAGGACTTTACAAGATATCTAATTTGCTTGTTCAAGCTGTAGAGGGTATCCTTCCTTTGCTGAGTCAGTTCCCTCTTGTTCTTGGACATTAGTTTTTTCCTCTTGCTGTATAACCTATTTATGCTTGATGTCCACCAGGGTGGCTTGTTTTTTTTTTTTTTGTGAGGATCTTGCTTTGCTCCATTCAGGTACAGCTGAGTCTATACATTTATATAAGTGTTGATACAGGGCATTTATGTACACCTTTGTATAGGAGTCATTTTTTTCAGTGATAGCCAGGTGTTTGAAACTACTTATGCCATCACTTAGGAAGCTATAGTTTGCTTTGGAGAAATTGTTCATCCTTTTTTCTCTTGAGGAGGGGTCAGGCATGATTGTTACTTCAAATGAGACTGATTTATCATCAGACCTTACTAGGGAGGGCAAAACACAGGGGTGGTGCAGAGAACCCTCCCCATGTTGGTGAGTACAAAGTCTAGGACATTGTGGAGGTGCAGACTATCTATTTCAGAATATATTCAGTCACATTATCATCTGCTTTTCTTTCATGTTCTTTAAATTTCTTTCTTTACATTTCTGAAGTTAACCTGAAGCATACAGGAAAAATACTTTAAGTTTAGCATAATTTAAACAATCAGCATTACTGAGTTCAGAAACTGCATTGATTACTTTACCCATGAGAAAAGGAATTAACAGCCTCGCATACTGTTCTTGGTTAACTTGGTGTTGATTACGTATCCTTTTAAATGTCTATATATGGCTATCAAAATCATCCCCGTCTTTATACTGTTTTGCACTGACCTGAGCCTCTAGGGTTTGGCTTTCTCCTTCCCGTGACTCACATATGTCTGATGAAGGACGATCATCTCTTGCTTGTGCTAGCACTGCTTCTCTTTTTCTCCTGCTTCCATTTAATGCATTCACTTGGCTTTGTAATTTCAGTTGGGCTTAGAGGTCCTGCTGAGATGAACAGGTTATCCTTTGTCTCATTCACAGTCACAACTCCTCCCAGGCTGCATTTCCAGCTGCACACAAAGGTAAAACCATCTCATCTTTGAACATATTAGCATGCTGGATTCCTTTTGTGCTGCACTCTTTTCTCAGCTATGACGATGCATTTTAGCATAACTGTCAAAATAGCTTATTTCTGCCTGTTCTTTAACTAAACCAACTAAAAGATAAAATAACTGCTGTGCAAAAGGAAACCTCAGTATATTTTACCTTGTGGTTTACAGAGTATATACCTGCCTTTGGCAACAAAGTTGCTTTAGGCTTAATACGTTTAATTACAATATTTCTCCACTGTCATAAATATGTCATAGAAAACCTTTCACTGCCAGCAAGATGTGATGGATGACTGGCACTGATGGATCTGGATCTTACCATTGCCAACAAAAAATGATATCCCAGTTTGTGACAGATAAGAGCTATGGTACTCGGATCCACCCCACTGTCCTGAATAGGACTGCTGCCACCCAGGAGATGGTTTCTTGAATGAAAGCACTGGTACTTCACAGGTTAAAGTAAAGAAGAATGCACACAAATCTGGTTTAATAACCAATTAAATAAATGAAACCTGGTCCCAACAGTATGACGGTAATATGCATAGTTATTCTGGTATGGGCTTCAAACATCTATACCCAGACTAGGGCTGCTCCCTTGCTACTTAAAGAGTTGAGTCTTTGGCCTAGCACTCCATTCCCATTTCTCATTGCTCTCTCTGTGAACCACAATGAATTCCAGTCCCCCGTACCCAAAGTAACTACTTTGTAACAAATTATTGTCACACAAACACAAATACACACACACACACACACACACATACACACACACACGCACACACGCACACACACACACACACACACACACACACACACACACACACACACACACACACACACACACACACACACACACAAACATTCCATTCAGAGTTAAGGCTGGCAGAACTTCCAGTTTTTAATAGATTTCTTCCTGGCATGGTAGTACTGCCACCACCCTGTCTACCTGACCATTCTTCATTGTAGCCAGATATAAAGTATAAAATTAAATATCTCACTGATAGTAAATGCAAGTGGTCTAGCTAAATTAAGGTGGAAGCTGCAAATCTATCAACTTACAGTTCTAAATAATTATAACACTCTTATCAGACAGGCAATGGTGCATATAAGTTATTTTCTGATGAAGTTCAACTGAAAGCTTTACAGTGAACGAAAGCACTCAAAATGTGATTTAAATGAATAAAAGACTGCCCAAAACACCGAGAATAGCCTAGCATCTATATTCCTTCCAAAATAGCAAAAATTTCTTAAGTTTTTAAATAATTGTTTGTACTTTTATGCTAGTAGTGTTATGACGATATATATATATATATATATATATATATATATATATATATATATATATATATATATATATATATATGGGTCCCCTACAAAATTTCAAAGCTTAAATCTTCGAAATTCATATGATGGAAGACCATATGATCAAAGTTTTAAAACTTCAAAATCCTGAATGGAGATCGGCATACAGTGTAGAACAGGAGATTTCCCTCTCCTCACTGTAGTGCGATTTCGGAGTTAGTATATTTAAGTAGCGGGGTTGTGGGGGTGCAGGGGGGCTTGCCCCTCTGCAAAAACATGTTTTGTGATATGATGACTGTTTTTTTTTGGGGGGGGGTTCTTAATTTCGAGATACCAAGATCTTGAGATTCTGAACTCGATATTCTGAAACTCAAAATTGTGCTATTTCAAAATTAAGAAGTGGGCCCATATATATGTGTGTGTGTGCGTATGTATATATATATATATATATATATATATATATATATATATATATATGTGTGTGTGTGTGTGTGTGTGTGTGTCTATAAATAATTGTCATCCATCAGCTCTTAGAAGCTGACAAAAAAAAGCATTAACAAAAATTATATATGCAAAGTTCAGAGTTCACAGAGTGAATTTAAAAATAGTAGTCAGACAGACAGAACCTATACAGAAAAATCTAATCTTCATCTAAATAACTACCTGTCTGTCTCTTACTGAAGAAATTCAAGCCCTAACTATTCTAAGTTAGCAGAAGTATTATCAGACAGAATTCAAAAAACAGACATTAGATATGTACCAAGCAAGGCCTAAGACAAGATAAGGCTTGGCAATTGCCTACTTTCATTTCAACAAATGTATACATTTTTCTCAATTTATATAAACTATTGAGACTCAAAAATGCACAAAAAAAAAAAAAAAAACCCGTCACTAGGATCCAGCTGCAAGTTCAAAAATAAATTTATTGAGCACTTTTGTCCCTAAATATCGTGGAACTTCATCAGAATAATCACAAGTAAAAACATCAAGCTATAAATAAGCAATGGAGATCTTTTGAAAACCATTAAATATATAAAACACATTTAAAACTGAAGCCAGCTCCACAAAATTCATACAACACATCCCAACATTCATATATAACACATTTTATAAACCATTTTATAAGTCAATAATTTTAATACTTGTACTTTAAATCTATTTACCTATAATAAGCCTTTAACTTCAATAAGCAAGAGACAGATACCATTTCATTCAAACCCGGTTTTGTTGTAGTATTTAATAACAATTGCCACCAAAGCTTCTTTTCTACCAGGAAACCCCAGGGGCCACCTTTAGGGTATAGTAAAATTTTTTCAACAACAAGGAACTTAAAAGTATGTCCTGAGTTCTGTTCGATGTGTTTATACTAAGCATTAGTTTGTTTCTTATTTTTAATTTCATACAAGTGTTCGTAGACATGTTCCTTCAGTTTCCTCTCTGTTTTGCCAACATAAAAATGCAGAGCATTGTTGGCAGCCAGTTAAACAGACTACTCCCGAAGTCCTGCAATTGCAGTTTCCCCTAATACTTATGGATTTCTTCTGTAGAGAGTACTCTGATCATGCAAGGCTACAGTGCCTTCCACACATGAACATGAAAGAACCAAAGAAGGAGGTGTATCCATCTTCATTAAAGACAAATACACCTCAAGACTGGTTAAACAGTATGACTCCCTAGAGTTACTCCAAGTCCAAATAACTATAGGAAAGACCTCCTCTCCACAGCATTGTTAGCTATAGGTCCCCCACCATGAATCACAAAAACCACACCACCTACCTGGACCTACTTGAGTCAGTCCCAATACAGCCAAACACCCTGGTTATGGGTGACTTTATCTATCCTTCCATTGATTGGGAAACATATATGAGCACAAACACGCTTGCCCTAAGATTCCTGGACTTTGTTAACACAAATTATCTGGAATAGATAATCTACACCCCCACAAGGGGCTGTAATGTCCTTGACATAGTACTTGCCAAGATGGGGGATCGCTGCATCTCCTCATGTGTGGGACCCTCCCTTGTAAAGTCTTATCATAAATCAGTCTCATTTGAAGTACTCCCTCAGGAGTAAAAATGTTGAAAATTTTCTCCAAAGCAAACTATAGCCTCTTAAGCAATGGCATAGTTTCAAACACCCTGCCATCACTGACAGCAATGACTCCTTTATGGAGGTGAACACAAATGCCCTGCATAAACACCTATACAAATGTAAAACAAGCAAAAAGGCGAATGCTGACACCATACTATGTAGCTTGAGAAACCGAAAACAATGAAGCAAACTCGTGCAAACCAGCAGGACTAAAGAAAAAACACTTTTAATAACAGTTGAGCGCTTTCACCTGTTACAATACAGGCTTCCTCAGAACAAAAACCATACTGAATCACAGCCCTTAAATAGATGTTTTGGCTCCAAAAATTTAAAGCAACATACTCCACTAAAACTTTCTGCATAGACAATAAACAAAAACATTCCAAAATGAATAGATAACAAGAATAAACAATTATATTATAAATACATATATATCCTATAAAATGTAGTGCACAAATTCCTCTGAAATTCATATTTGTTAAAAACATATGTTTCTATAAAAACACTGACTCAACTTATATATAAACAATTTGGCACTAACGTATCTTATATAGCAAATGTTTAATAGACAGTGATTCATTCAAGCCTGGGGGTGAGGCAGCATCAGTGAAAATTTGCCACCACATTTCTCTATAAGACAACCAACTGTTATAGTCTCCCCCCCTAGGGTCTATTTGAATAAAGTCAATAATGCTAAAAGTGAATTTGTGTTCAGAGCCCTCTTGTTTTATGTGCTTATATAGGGCATTCTTCTCATCTCTCTTTCTAATGGAGTAAAAATGATCGCATATTCTTTTGTTCAGCTGTCTCTCGGTCTTCCCGATATAGAAAGCGGGACAAGCTGAACATAATTCGATATATATGACAAGTTTAGTAGTACAATAACCTGCCTTGAATCTAATAGAGGTGTTGGTAGTGTTGCTTAACCTAGTGTCTTGACCGGTGTTAATAGCAAAGCACCAGTTGCATCTACCACACTTCTGTGTAGGTTTAGAAGTGTTAGAAGTCAGAAGCATCGTATTTTCTAGCAACCTTTTCAAGTTCATACCCATTTTATTTACAAAGTGGGGTTTGTCACCTAAAATGTTGGATATAGAAGCATCCGCCATAATAATAAACCAACTTTTATTGACCAATTGCCTCATCTTATAACTACAGGGACCATATTCGATTACACAAGCTTTGTTTATAAATACTGCGACTAACTCTAGCGAGGGAAACAACATTATTACCTTGAGAATTCATTCCTAACAAAGGTGTGTACCTAGAACCCCAGCCTTGAATAACCTGCTTACTTACATTTTGCATCATACCAAGGTCATAACCTCTATCACTGAACATAGCCGTAATATACTCAACTTCAGCTATCATATCTATGTAGTCTGAAGTCATTCTAACTGCTCTAATCAACTGTCCCTTATAGATGTTCCTTAAAAGACTTTTAGGGTGATTACTAGAATATTCAAGGTAGTTGTTAGAAAAAGTGGGTTTCCTGTATATTCTAGATTTAAACCCAAAATTAGCCGGAGGCTTAGGGGTGTCAAGGTATGCCAGACCATCATGACTGAATGCGTGTGTAAATTTCAAATAAGAACTACTGGTGTTAATAAATTCTATAAATTTAGTCAATGTCTCAGTGTCACCATCCCATAATATATATATATATCGTCAAGGTAGCGAGTGTAATATTTGATGTGAATATAGAAGTCACTGGTGAACACTACAGACTCCTCCCAGTCGAGCATGACCATATTAGCAAAATGGGAGCACACGCAGCACCCATAGCTACACCCTTAGTTTGTTTAAAAATCTCTCCTTCAAAAAAGATGAAATTATTGTCCAATACCATACTCGTCATATCTGTGATCAACCATATCTTATCCCAATCCAACCCTGCATATTTAGTAATACTACGATTGAATGCTTCTAACCCCTCACTTTTGGGGATGCAGGAGAAAAGGTCTATGACATCAATAGTTACGTATAACAAATCTTTTTTGTATAAATGTGTAGGAAAATAAGCTAAAATATACCAAGAATCCTTGGCAAGATGAAATACCTTTTCGTACACATGTTTCAAAGTATGGTCAATGACCACACCCAAAGGGAAAGTTTTAGATCTGCTGCCAGAAACAATTGGTCTAAAAGGTGGGTCAGACACATTCTTATGAACTTTGGGAATGCCAACTAGCTTGGCTAACACAGGAAATTCCACTTTGACAAAGTTGTAAGTGTCCAAACTAATTCGCCTATCTATAAGAAAGTCCTCGAGGTGACAATCAATTTTTCTATAGGCTATATTAAGTTCATTAACAGATATGATCTCATAACTGTCAGTAGAATGCAAAATATCATGAAGTTTAGAGGTATATGTAAGTTGATCAAAAAGAACTAAACCCCCACCCTTGTCAGGTTTCATCACCCTTATTGATCTATTCTTCCTCAACATTTGTAGGGTGTCCTGTTCTTCTCTAGATAAATTATGTTCCATTCCCCTAAACTTATTTTTGTTGTTAAGCTCATAAATCTGCTTAACAATACTTTTTTCAAATAAACCAATCATTGGATAGCATGGGGGTATAAAGGTACTTTTCTTTTTCAGAATTTTACAGTCATTATTAGAGCCAGTAACATTATTAATAGGATTATTGAACATTACTGCCAAGTTTAATTTCCTAGTATACAATTTAACTTGACAAATATTATCAACCACATCAAATTTAGTAGTTGGCATGTATTTCAAGCCCTTAGAAAGTAAATTAAAATAAGACATATCGAGCTCAACATCTGTATAGTTAAAAATGTTAAAGCTCTTGTACCTGTAAATCACACCATCCGTGGAAGAAATCTCACAGTACTTTGTGGTGTTATGTACGTCTTGTTTGATAGCAGTTTGCTGTGTAGTCTGCAAATCTACATTAGTAACTAAATAAAACTTATGCACAAGCAGGCAGAGAACCTGCAAGAAAAGGCACTGAGCTGTTTTCAAAAACTGACTCAACTTCCAACAAAATTGACAAATTTAAAATGTTTATGAATACTAATTGTTTTTTAGATAATGATGCTTTTGGTGGAAAAAGTAAAGATCCTGTTATTTCTAACTGTTCACTTAAAGACATGATTTATTTATTTGGTAAAAAACTGAATAATATTAATACATTGAAGTTAGAAAATGCTTATTTATCTAAGTGTTTGAGCATTAATGTCATTCCTAAAGGCTTGAGATTTTTTAAATTTCCTATGGGCATAGATGTGAATGACAATACAAAAAAGAATTTAACTTGTTTTTTGATAAATGTGGCATTGAATTCATGAAGCTGTTAACTAAATGTAATGATGAGAAACTAGTTAGACTAATGGATGAAACAGAAAAACTGAATGAAAACATTTTAAGTGATTTATTATTTGAACAATGGGAAAGGTTATATAATAAACAATTTGTTACAGCTGATTTAAATATAAAAAAATCTCTAGAAAGGAAAAATTCTAAACTTACTAGGGATATTCAGCAGTATGAGAGAGGGGCTATATATGGGTGGAAAGAAGGACAGTTTAAAGCTGTCGACAATTTACATAATCGACAGCAGGTCCCCTCAGATTATGATTATAATTTTCAGGCTCAAAGTAATTCCCATTTTTCAAGGACAGAGGTCAAGACAGAAGAAGGGATTGGAAATGGGGGGGAATTGGAAGGAACCCCATCATCAACAATAGCCAATATAAATAATATGAATCTAGAGCTAGTTACTAATGTAGATTTGCAGACTACACAGCAAACTGCTATAAAACAAGACGTACATAACACCACAAAGTACTGTGAGATTTCTTCCACGGATGGTGTGATTTACAGGTACAAGAGCTTTAACATTTTTAACTACACAGATGTTGAGCTTGATATGTCTTATTTTAATTTACTTTCTAAGGGCTTGAAATACATACCAACTACTAAATTTGATGTGGTTGATAATATTTGTCAAGTTAAATTGTATACTAGGAAATTAAACTTGGCAGTAATGTTCAATAATCCTATTAATAATGTTACTGGCTCTAATAATGACTGTAAAATTCTGAAAAGAAAAGTACCTTTATACCCCCATGCCATCCAACGATTGGTTTATTTGAAAAAAGTATTGTTAAGCAGATTTATGAGCTTAACAACAAAAATAAGTTTAGGAGAATGGAACATAATTTATCTAGAGAAGAACAGGACACCCTACAAATGTTGAGGAAGAATAGATCAATAAGGCTGATGAAACCTGACAAGGGTGGGGGTTTAGTTCTTTTTGATCAACTTACATATACCTCTAAACTTCATGATATTTTGCATTCTACTGACAGTTATGAGATCATATCTGTTAATGAACTTAATATAGCCTATAGAAAAATTGATTGTCACCTCGAGGACTTTCTTATAGATAGGCGAATTAGTTTGGACACTTACAACTTTGTCAAAGTGGAATTTCCTGTGTTAGCCAAGCTAGTTGGCATTCCCAAAGTTCATAAGAATGTGTCTGACCCGCCTTTTAGACCAATTGTTTCTGGCAGCAGATCTAAAACTTTCCCTTTGGGTGTGGTCATTGACCATACTTTGAAACATGTGTACGAAAAGGTATTTCATCTTGCCAAGGATTCTTGGTATTTTTTAGCTTATTTTCCTACACATTTATACAAAAAAGATTTGTTATACGTAACTATTGATGTCATAGACCTTTTCTCCTGCATCCCCAAAAGTGAGGGGTTAGAAGCATTCAGTCGTAGTATTACTAAATATGCAGGGTTGGATTGGGATAAGATATGGTTGATCACAGATATGATGAGTATGGTATTGGACAATAATTTCATCTTTTTTGAAGGAGAGATTTTTAAACAAACTAAGGGTGTAGCTATGGGTGCTGCGTGTGCTCCCATTTTTGCTAATATGGTCATGCTCGACTGGGAGGAGTCTGTAGTGTTCACCAGTGACTTCTATATTCACATCAAATATTACACTCGCTACCTTGATGATATATATATATATATATATATATATATATATATATATATATATATATATATTATGGGATGGTGACACTGAGACATTGACTAAATTTATAGAATTTATTAACACCAGTAGTTCTTATTTGAAATTTACACACGCATCCAGTCATGATGGTCTGGCATACCTTGACACCCTTGTCTCTCCGGCTAATTTTGGGTTTAAATCTAGAATATACAGGAAACCCACTTTTTCTAACAACTACCTTGAATATTCTAGTAATCACCCTAAAAGTCTTTTAAGGAACATCTATAAGGGGCAGTTGATTAGAGCAGTTAGAATGACTTCAGACTACATAGATATGATAGCTGAAGTTGAGTATATTACGGCTATGTTCAGTGATAGAGGTTATGACCTTGGTATGATGCAAAATGTAAGTAAGCAGGTTATTCAAGGCTGGGGTTCTAGGTACACACCTTTGTTAGGAATGAATTCTCAAGGTAATAATGTTGTTTCCCTTGCTAGAGTTAGTCGTAGTGATATAAACAAAGCTTGTGTAATCGAATATGGTCCCTGTAGTTATAAGATGAGGCAATTGGTCAATAAAAGTTGGTTTATTATTATGGCGGATGCTTCTATATCCAACATTTTAGGTGACAAACCCCACTTTGTAAATAAAATGGGTATGAACTTGAAAAGGTTGTTAGAAAATACGATGTTTCTGACTTCTAACACTTCTAAACCTACACAGAGGTGTGGTAGATGCAACTGGTGCTTTGCTATTAACACCAGTCAAGGCACTAGGTTAAGCAACACTACCAACACCTCTATTAGATTCAAGGCAGGTTATTGTACTACTAAACTTGTCATATATATCGCATTATGTTCAGCTTGTCCCGCTTTCTGCATTGGGAAGACCGAGAGACAGCTGAACAAAAGAATATGCGATCATTTTTACTCCATTAGAAAGAGAGATGAGAAGAATGCCCTATATAAGCACATAAAACAAGAGGGCTCTGAACACAAATTCACTTTTAGCATTATTGACTTTATTCAAATAGACCCTAGGGAGGGAGACTATAAGAGTTGGTTGTCTTATAGAGAAATGTGGTGGCAAATTTTCACTGATGCTACCTCACCCCCAGGCTTGAATGAATCACTGTCTATTAAACCTTTGCTATATAAGATATGTTACTGCCAAATTGTTTATATATAAGTTGAGTCAGTGTTTTTATAGAAACATATGTTTTTAACAAATATAAATTTCAGAGGAATTTGTGCACTACATTTTATAGGATATATATGTATTTATAATATAATTTTTTATTCTTGTTATCTATTCATTTTGGAATGTTTTTGTTTATTGTCTATGCAGAAAGTTTTAGTGGAGTATGTTGCTTTAAATTTTTGGAGCCAAAACATCTATTTAAGGGCTGTGATTCAGAATGGTTTTTGTTCTGAGGAAGCCTGTATTGTAACAGGTGAAAGCGCTCAACTGTTATTAAAAGTGTTTTTTATTTAGTCCTGCTGGTTTGTACGAGTTTGCTTCATTGTTTTCGGTTTCTCAAGCTACATAGTGTGGTGTCAGCATTCGCCTTTTTGCTTGTTTTATGGTGTACTTATAATGCTTGGATTACCTGTACAAATGTATAGACTCAGCTCTACCAGAACTGATCAAAACAAGTTCCTCATGAATAAACAAGCCACCCTGGCAGACATCTAGCATAAATAGGTTATACAACAAAAGAAAGAATCTGCTTGTCAAAGAAGATGAGGAAATAATCCCAGCAGAGGGGGAACACTCTCCACAGCTTGAACAAACAAATTAGACATCTTGTAAAGTCCACTAAAGCTAATCATGAAACAAAATTAGCATCCCTAGCTAAGGATGATCATAAAGCATTCTTTAGCTACATCCAAAATTTTAAAGGGAATGCCCAACTTTGTGCCAAATTAGTAGTGGACGGTACCACTCATACAGAACCCAAGGACATCGCAAACCTGCTAACAGACAGGTTTGGTGAAAACTTCACCCCCTGTCCCCACTAATCATACCCCAAAGCATACCTGTTACCAGTCGTCTACCTATTTCCAAACAGCAGGTCATAACTGCACTCTCTAAGGCCAAAAACACAGCATCTATGGGACTGGATAACATCCCAGGCTGCTTACAAATTGGTCTAAAACAGGAGTTAGCAGAACCACTTGGTACTCTCTTCAACCACAGTCTAAGTACTGGCTTTGCTCCAGCTGAGTGGAAAACAGCGACCGTAATCCCTTTGCACAAAGGAGGCCCTTCAACCGGCCATGAAAACTATAGGCCCAGAAGCCTAACCAGCCTCATCTGTAAGGCCATGGAGAGAATAATCATGGACCTTAGCAACAAGGATATAGGAGACCTTCAAACTCTTGACCCAACCCAGTTTGGCTTTGTTAAAGGCAGATCATGCCTGTTAAACCTGGTAGACATCTTTAAGAATGTCACCAAAGCCCTGGATGAAGGCAAAACAGTACATACTGCCTATTTTGACTTAGCCAAGGCCTTTGACACAATACCCCACTCAGGCATCATTGAGAAACTCACCTAGCTGGGGATTAACCCATACATCATTAGATGGGTAGCAAACTGGCTCACTAATAGAATGTATACAGTCAAAGTTGGGGATTCCATCTCTACCGGCAGACCTGCTACTGGTGGTGTTCCACAAGGATCTGTGCTAGGCCCCCTACTGTGTGTTACTATGTCTCAGAAATCCAGGTGAAAATAGATGGCCTGTAGTTTACAAAGTTCGCTGATGACTGCAAACTGGGTGCCATCATTGAATCCCCCAAGTATGTCAACATACTACAAAATTGGCTTACACTGATAAATGATGGTGCCAAAGCCAGGGACTTAAACTTAATGCAAAAAAATGCATTATCATCCTCCAAAGAAAAAAGGCCCTGCAAATTACAATATTAATAATACTCCTCTAAGTTCAAACCCAGTGGTGAGAGATCTGGGAACGCAGGTTGACAACAACCTTAACTCTGATCATCATGTATCCACAATAGTAAGGAAGGTCTTCTACATTGCACATCTCATAAGTAAGGGCATAGCATCCAAAACAAAGGAGGTTATAACTTCCCTGTAATCATCCATCATCAGACCAATAATTGAGTGCAATGCTCCCTTCTGTATGTACCTCACCAATCACCTGCAACAGCTGGAGAGACCTCAGAGGATTCTCACTAAGAAAGTTCAGGGCCTTCAACACATGCTCTTCATGGATAGACTGAAGGCCCTGTCACTGCACTTTGCAACATATAGACTGCTTAGAGGTGACTTGTGCCTGGCCTACAGAGCAGTCTCAGACTCTGCCTTAATGGAAATGCTGCACATCTGCAAATCAAATGGGAAAAGACTGACTTGCTCTAGGGACCTTAACCTAGCCTGTGACATTAACAGGGCATGATAGAGATACAGATATGTCTCCCAGAGGTTGCCACTCCTCTGGAACAAATTCCTAATTCACATTAAATAGAACTCCTCAATGACCCTGTTTAAGCATGACTTGGATAATTGGATGGGAAACCATAAATTTGCCCAGGGGGTTTCACCTATGTCCCTCTTGGACAGAGGCAGCCAGTGCTGATCTTAGATTCGCTTTGCAAATATAGACTATATATCTCGATCTATAAAAGAACAAGGGTATATCATGCCTAAGCTTGTAAAGGCCCTAGGGCCAATAGCCTACTAATCTCCTATGATCCTATGACATCTGCTGTGATCTCATCTGAGTCTACTTCTTCCTCTGACTCCATTTTCCTTAGTGCTCCTCTTACTTTTTTCTGGAGGAGGACTCCTTTTCTTCTTTCATCACAGGCTGTATCAGGGGCAGTACAGCTTCTGTGGGCTTTTGTTCATTCGGAAGATGCTGGATGTACTCTTTCTATCTACCTTTGATGTTCTGTGCACTGGTGACCAGACTGTTGTTGGCATCCCTTATAAAGGGTGTGTGATAACTATCTTCTTTATCCTTCTGTCTTTGCCTTGCAACTTGATACAGTTTGTTTGTGCCATCTGATGAGTCACTTCCAGAAGCTGTTAAAGTGCCTCTGATGCCTTGTTCTTGGTTAAAGAAACTGTTTTCTTAACCTGTTTATTAGCCGACCAATATCCCTTCTTAGTTTGGTCTGTCTTTTCTATCTCACACTTTTCTCCTATACTCCTTTTTTCTTTTGATGCTTCCTGGACTTTTACATTTCACTACCATCTTTCTTTATATACCTTATTTTCATACCTGGCTCGGCTGCATATTTGTTCCGTGGTCCTCACACATGCTGTTTTGAAGTGCTGCCATTCTTCTTCAACTCCGCATATTTCATCTTCTTCCTGAGGTGCTAGAGCTCTGAGTATTTCTTTGAACTCCTGTGCTTTCTCTCCAGTCAAATTCCAGGTCTTTAGTCTAATCCCTGTTGATGTTAGAGCCTTCTCTGACCACTGCAGCTGATTGTAGTAACTATTGGTTTATTCTGTGGGCTGACTGTTTCACAGGAGATGACTTTGCCATCATTGATTCTACCCCTCTGCCCTTTACTTAACAGGAGGAGGTCTACCTTACTTGCATGTTGGTCACTCTTGACTCTATCTCTCTCCTGCTGAATCATTTGTTGGCCACCATGAAGCCATTTTCCTGTCAGAAGTATAGAAAGGCCTATCCTTATTTATTCCTATTTCTCAACCCACGCAGGCCCAAGCAGTCCTCACATCCTGTTCATCTGTCCTGATATATGCACTCAGTTCTACCATTATCAACACCAACTCAAGTTGTCCTGTTTTATCTGGTATGTCCTGTGACTGCTTTCTGAATTCATTATTTTCTTTACTATCACAACCCTGCTGTGGGGCACTGGCATTCAATTCTTTGTACATAAGAGCATTATTGGTTGAGAAGGTCTTGAGTCTACCCAAAAGGAGAGAAGGTGTTTAGTGATGCAGCTAAGCAACATTCTTTGCCATAAGACTCTGTTTTTCTGCCCTCTGTGCCACATCTTTAATTGTCACCATTGTACAATGAACTAAATGACACGTGCTGCATGGTAATGTGGGATAAAAAGAGGACAAAAGGCCTGTGATTTCACCTTTTATCAGTACTGCCAAGTACCAGGTCCACACAGGTGTGGGGAAAGAACTGTTTCTTCTCCTGGCAAATCAAATCAAATTTGAACCATAACATAAAAGTGCAAAAAAACACAATGTCGAAGTTTGCAGTCAGCTCTGCAGTTGTACAGCCTGGAAAGAACTGGTGTCTGGTACTCAGAGAAGTTTGTTTATTACTGCATGGTACATAAATACGGATGAAATTCCAAATGGAAAATAAGACTTTCAAAAGGCAGTGGGGTCTGTGTTCTGTAATAGATACTAGGACAGCAGAAATAATGGAAAACACTCCATGCATTCTGAATGCTGGTACACTGTTGAGTTGCTGATTTTTTTTCTTTTTCTTGAGAAAATAATCTGCTCTGATGCAGAGGTCTCAATGCAGTCTATGAGTCTGATGTTGCAGATAACTTTTTTATTTATGTATATTCATTTTGTTAAGTAATTGTGAGGTGGAGTTCAGGGAAGAGTTAAGACAGGCACTAGGTGGCAGTAAAGTTGAGACGTACCTACCTGGACTACATGAAAAGGGACATGGAAGAGCTCTTGGATCATGTGGCCCAGGCAGGTATGACCCTAGCCCCGAGTAGCATCATGCCTTCGCCCAGAATGATACCACAGTATAAAGAAAAAATGATTGACTTCAACAATTTGCTAAGCTTCTGGTGTCATTCAAAGGGGATCCAGTATTTGTCTGCCTGAGAAGACATGATCGACAATCCATGATGCTTTGCCAGAGATGGTCTGCACCTGTCACCCCTGGGATTTAGGTTACTGGCTAAAGCTCTTGCCACCCCTATAGTGCCTTTTTTAGGCAAGGTTCAAAGGATAAAACCACCACCGTAACAGATACAAGCATGCAAAATCTGAAGGTAATGCTGCTCAATGCTAGAAGTCTAAACCTCAAAATGCACTCTCTAGAGGCACTCCTAAAAATGGAGAACATCGATATCTGTGCAGTAACTGAAACCTGGTTCAAGGCTCCAGAGAGCACCCCTGCAATACCAGGCTACAACTCTTACCACATTTTTCGGCCACAAAACCAAGACCGAAACACTAAAGGTGGAGGAGTGTCCATATTCACCAAGGATATTCACACCTCCAGGCTAGTTGCCCAACACAATGCATCTGAAATTCTCCAGGTGCAACTAACACTAGGTAAGGCTGCAATCCAAATTGTAGCTTGCTACAGATCCCCCACCATGCCCCAAGATTCTCACTACACCTTTCTAAACATACTGGAAAATATTAAGATACAACCAAACACCCTAATACTGGGTGATTTCAACTACCCTGCCATTAACTGGGAAAACTACTCGGGTACCAACTCCTTTTCACAACGTTTCTTGGAATTCATAAATTCCAATGCCCTGGATCAACTAAGCCATTGTCCCACCAGGGGCTCCAATATCCTAGACCTGGTCATTACCAACATGGGAGATAGATGCTCCACACCAGTGGTCACCCCCTCATTGGTCAGGTCTGACCATAAGCAAATCACCCTTGACATCCACATCCCACCCCCACCCCCCAGTAAGGAAACCTCCTTAAAACACTTCTCCAAAGCCAACTTCATGCTACTGAAGTCAGAAGTGACAAACGTCATGACACCCATGCAGACGGGATCTGAAAGTTCGACTGCAGAATCCTACACTAAGGCACTGTACGAGCACATCCACTCATGCATGAATCGTGCCATCCCAAAGAGAACCAAGATGCTCTTCTCCAAAAAAAGGAAGCCAATCTGGTGGTCCCCTGCTATAAACAAACTATACAACAGAAGGAAGAAACTGTTGCAGAAAAGTGGAAAATCCCAGGATGCAAAAAACTCCCTCACCAGCCTCAGTAAGAAGCTGAGATCCTTCATAAAATCCTCAAAAGCTAGTTACGAAAATAAAATTGCCAAAGATTCCAAAGACAACCACAAGGCATTCTATAGTTATGTCAAGAATCTAAATGGCAATGCTCAGATCTTCTCTGAGCTACAACAGAATGGCATTAAATATACTGATCCCAAGGATATTGCCAATATCTTGGCAAATCAATTTAGTGCCAACTTCACCCCCCCTCTCACCCCCTAAAGGGCCCATCTCAATACCAAAAGATTGTCAAATTCCGGTAATCATGGCCACACAGGTAGAAACCACACTCTCCAAAGCTAAGAATACAGCATCCATGGGACCAGATGACATCCCAAGCTGTGTACAACATGAATTACAAAATGAACTGGCACCTCACCTAAGTGACATGTTTAATCATAGCCTCACCTCAGACTTCATGCCCACTGAGTGGCGCACAGCTACAGTTATCCCACTCCACAAGGGGGGATCTGCTTGGATCCCGGGAACTACCGTCCCATCAGTCTGACAAGCCTGATCTGCAAGGGCATGGAACGTATTATCATGGAACGTATAAACAGACATTGGCAACCTTTAAACACTGGACCCCACCCAGTTTGGGTTTGTGAAGGGCCAATCTCGTCTCCTGAATCTGACTAACTTCTTCAAATCAGTCTCCAGAGCTGTGGACAAGGGTAAGGCAGTCCACACAGCCTATATGGACCTCTTGGGTGACTTCAACTACCCGAATATAGACTGGGAACATTACTCAAGCCCTAACTTTCTAGCCCAACGGTTCCCGGAGTTCATAAATTCAAATGCCATGGAACAGCTAGTCACTGTTCCCATGAGAGGAGAAAATATACTAGATCTCATTATCACAAACATGGGGACAAAATGCTCCACACCGGAAGTATATCCCTCATTGGTGAGATCTGATCACAAACTAATCTCACTGGAAATCCACATCCCGCCCCCACCCCAAACAAAAAAGACCACAGTGAAGAACTTCTCTAAAGCAAACTTCACACTACTCAAGACTGGTGTGGTATCCTTCAAGGCCCCTGAGCCAGTGGAAACCACAACCCAAGCTGCGGAAGCCCTTACAAATGCCTTCTATGAACACCTCCAGGACTGCATGGATCAGGCAACCCCAAATAAAACCAAGACTCTTTCCACAAAGGGCAAACGTCCAGTCTGGTGGACCCCAGCCATTAACAAACTTTACAATAAGAGGAGAAAGCTATTACATGATAGAACAAAATCCATAAAAGGGAAGTCACCCCTGATCATTATTAGTAAAAAAAATACGAGCACTCATAAAATCAACTAAGGCCAATTTTGAGAGGAAAAATTGCCATGGATTCAAAGGACAATCATAAGGCCTTTTTCAGCTATGTTAGGAACCTGGGTGGAAACTCCCAGATATGCTCAGAATTAGTCCAAAATGATACAAAAATCACTGAACCCACAGACATTGCCAACATACTGGCAGACAGGTTCAGTGCAAACTTCACCCCCCTCTCCCTCCCTAAAGGAGAGATAACTATCCCAGCGGAGTGTAGCCTCCCAGACATCTCAAATGCGCAGGTGAAAGCTGCTGTCTCTAAAGCTAAAAACACAGCATCAATGGGACCGGATGGTGCCCCCGGCTGTGTACTACACAAGCTAAATGAGGAATTAAACCCGCACATAAGGCAGCTGTTTAATCTCAGCCTTACCACAGGATACGTGCCCAAGGAGTGGCGTACGGCAACTGTGGTCCCACTCCACAAAGGCGGTGCCTCTACGGACCCTGGTAATTACCGCCCCATAAGCTTAACAAGTCTAGTCTGCAAAGCTATTGAGAGGATCATAATGGAGCTCATAAACAAAGATATAGGGGACTTGCAGACATTGGACCCGACCCAGTTTGGCTTCGTCAAGGGCAGATCATGCCTTTTGAACTTGGTCGACTTCTTTGAAACAGTCACCAAGGCCATTGATGAGGGAAAGGCATTCCATACAGCCTACCTTGACCTTGCAAAGGCTTTCGACACAATACCCCACTCGGGTATTGTAGAAAAACCTACCAGCTTAAATGTAAACCCATATGTCACAAGATGGGTTGCAAACTGGCTTAAGACAGAACCCACAGGGTTAGAGTTGCTGGCGCTATGTCAGACTCCAAGCCGGTCACAAGTGGTGTCCCACAGGGCTCGGTCCTTGGCCCCCTATTGTTCGGCATCTACTTCTCAGAAGTACAGGCCAACATGGGAGGACTTTGGCTGACAAAGTTTGCAGACGACTGCAAACTGGGCGCCATAGTCGAAAGTGCATCGGACACGGATATCCTTCAGAAGGGACTCACGGAAACAGATAGCTGGTGCCAGAGCCATGGCCTGAAGTTAAATGCCAAAAAATGTATAGTCATACCTTTCGGGAAAAACAAGGTAACCCCAAGCTACCATATAGGCGGCAATCCACTAAGCACAGAAGAGGTTATCAGGGACCTGGGGACCCAGGTTGACAGTGGCCTTTCTTTTGACACTCACGTTGCTAAAGTGGTTAGAAAGACCTTCTACATTGCCCACCTGATCATGAAGGGATTCACATCCAGATCCAGTGAGGTCATTGTTCCCCTGTACTCTTCACTTATCAGACCAATGATCAAGTACAATGCCCCATTCGGGATGTATCTCACCCGACATCTGCAGCAATTGGAGAGACCCCAAAAGTTCCTCACCAAAAGGATAAAGGGACTCCAAAATCTGTCATATGCTGCCAGATTGAAGAAACTCCAGCTCTATTCAGTCGCATACCGTCTGCTCAGAGGTGACATGTGCCTGACATACAAGGCCATGTCCAACCCGGAATTAATGGACATGCTCCACCTCAAAAAATCCAAATCCACCAAAACCACTAGAGCAAGCGACTTAAACCTTAGCATGGATATAAATAGGACGTGCTGGAGGGATAGATTTTATCACTCAGAGACTCCCTATGCTGTGGAATAAAATCCCAGTCCATGTGAGGCAGAGCACCTCGCTGGCTCTGTTCAAGAGAAATCTTGACCTGTGGATGGGAGATCGTAGGTTTACCCCGGGAATCATCTCTGTCACTGCTGGACAGAGGCACAACAAACTAATGGGCACAGTATTTTTTCATATAAGGGGTGACGTAAGCCACAAAACTTTGGGCTAGGCTTATAAATGCCTTAGGGCAGATAGCCTAGTATAAACCTATGAACCTATGAACCTATGAACCAAGGCCTTCAACACCATCCCCCACTCTGGAATCATAGATAAACTTACTAAGCCGGGCATAAATCCCAACATCACTCGATGGGTTGCCAACTGACTTACTGTCAGAACCCAGACTGTAAAAGTAGCCGACTCCAAATCCAGCTCCAGACAAGTGGCAAGTGGAGTACCTCAGGGTTCAGTCCTGGGACCACTCTTGTTTGGCATCTACTTCTCTGAAGTATAGGCCAACACTAAGGGACTCTGGCTAACAAAGTTCGCAGATGACTGCAAACTGGGAGCCATTATTGAATCCCCAAATAATGTGGATATTCTACAAAAGGGCCTTACAGAAACAGATGGCTGGTGCCAGAGCCATGGGCTCAAGCTTAATGCCAAGAAATGTATAGTTATCCCCTTTGGAAAAAAACATGTGCCCATGAATTATCACATAGGTGGCAGGACACTAAACATCGAAAGTGTGATGAGAGACTTAGGGACACAGGTGGACAGTGGTCTCACTTTCGATAACTACATCGTCACAACAGTTAGGAAATCCTTCTATGTGGCACACCTCATCACTAAGGGCTTTTCATCCAGAAAAAAAGGAGGACATTGTCCCACTGTACTCATCCCTCATTAAACCCATTATAGAGTATAATACCCCATTTGGTATGTACCTCACAAGACATCTGTAACAGCTGGAAAGGCCACAGAAATACCTCACTAAAAGAATCACAGGCCTAAAGCAGATGCCATATGCTGACCGTCTAAAAAAACTCCAGCTATACTCTCTGGCATATCATCTACTCAGAGGTGATCTCTGCTTAACATACAAGGCCATGTCAAACCCTGAGCTGTTGGACATGCTCCACTTAAAGAAATCCCAGTCCCTCAGCGCCACATGCTCCAGGGATCTAAACCTTGTCATCACAATTAACAAAACATGCTGGAGGGATAGGTTCCTGACCCAGAGACTCCCCATACTCTGGAATAGACTGCCCATACATGTCAAGCAGAGCGCCTCATTGGCCCTCTTCAAAGGGAACCTTGATAATTGTATGGGAAATAGGAAATTCACCCTGGTGATCATGTCAGTCACCCTGCTAGACAGGGGTCCAGAGAAGTAAATATTTTGGGAAGAAATATCCAGGGAATTGTTATGGCTAGGCTTGCATAGGCCCTAGGGCCGATAGCCTACTACCAACCTATGAACCTATGAAGAGTTACCGAATAGCTGGATAACTACAGCAGAGCTAGTAAGGGAGATGGCTAGAAAGGTGCTTGGTGTGACATCTGGAAAGAGGAAGGAGGACAAGGAGACCTGGTAGTGGAATGAGGAAGTACAGGAGAGTATACAGTGAAAGAGGTTGGCAAAGAAGAAGTGGGATTGTCAGAGAGATGAAGAAAGTAGACAGGAGTATAAGGAGATGAGGTGCATGGCAAAGAGAGAGAGGTGGCAAAGGCTAAAGATAAGGCATATGAAGAGTTGTATGAAAGGCTGGACACTAAGGAGGGAGAAAAGGACCTGTGCCGATTGGCTAGACAGAGGGACCGAGCTAGGAAAGATGTGCAGCAGTTAAGGGTGATAAAGGATAATGAGGGAAACATACTCACAAGCAAGGAGAGTGTGTTGAGCAGATGGAAAGAGGGCCTGATGAATGAAGAGAATGAGAGGGAGAGAAGGATGGATGATGTGCGGATAGTGATTAATGCAGTGCAGTGAATTAGCAAGGAGGAAGTAAGGATAGCTATGAAGAGGATGAAGAATGGAAAGGCTGTTGGTCTAGATGACATACCTGTGGAAGCATGAAGGTGTTTAGGTGAAATGGCAGTGGGGTTTTTAACTAGATTGTTTAATGAAATCTTGGAAAGTGAAAGGATGCCTGAGGAATGGAGAAAAAGTGTTTTGGTACCGATTTTTAAGAATAAGGGTGATTGTGCAGAACTTTAGTAACTACAGAGGGATTAAATTGATCAGTCACAGCATAAAGTTATGGGAAAGAGTAGTGGAAGCTAGGTTAAGAATGGAGATGATGATTAGTGATGAGCGGTATGGTTTCATGCCAGGAAAGAGCACTACAGATGCAATGTTTGCTCTGAGAGTGTTGATGCAGAAGTACAGCGAAGGTCAGAAGGAGTTGCATTGTGTCTTTGTGGATTTAGAGAAAGCATATGACAGGGTGCCTAGAGAGGAGTCATGGCATTGTATGAGGAAGTTGGGAGTGTCAGAGAAGTATGTAAGAGTGGTACAGGATATGTACGAGGGTAGTATGATAGCGGTAAGGTCTGCAGTGGGAGTGATGGATGCGTTTAAGGTGGAGGTGGGATTACATCAAGGATCAGGTCTGAGCCCTTTCTTATTTGCAATGGTGATGGACAGGTTGACAGACGAGATCAGACAGGAGTCTCCGTGGACTATGATGTTTGCAGATAACATTGTGATCTGTAGTGAGAGTAGGGAACAGGTAGAGGAGACCCTGGTGAGGTGGAGATATGCTCTAGAAGAGGAATGAAGGTCAGCAGGACTGAGACAGAATATATGTGTGTGAATGAGAGGGAGGATAGAAGACTGGTGAGGATGCAGGAAGTAGAGGTGGCAAAGGTGGATGAGTTTAAATACTTGGAATCAGCAGTTCAGACTAAATGTGAGTGTGGAAGAGAGGTGAAGAAGAGAGTACAGGCAGGATGGAGTTGGTGGAGAAGATTGTCAGGAGTTATTTGTGACAGACGAGTACCAGTAAGAGTGAAAGGGAAGGTCAACAAGAGGGTCGTGAGACCAGCTATGTTATATGGGTTGGAGACAGTGGCATTGACAAAAAGGCAGGAGTCAGAGCTGGACATGGCAGAGTTAAAGATGTTAAGATTTGCACTGGGTGTGTGTGACAAGGGTGGACAGGATTAGGAATAAGTATATTAGAGGGTCAGCCCAGGTTGGAAGGTTTGGAGACAAAGCCAGAGAGGCAAGATTACATTGGTTTGGATATGTGTTGAGGAGGGATGCAAAGTATATTAGGAAAAAGATGCTAAGGATGAAGCTGCCAGGTAACAGGAAAACAGGAAGGCCTAAGATAAAGTTTATGGATGTGGTGAGAGAGGACATGCAGGTGGTTGATGTGACAGAGCAAGATGCAGAGGACAGGAAGAAATGGAAACAGATGATCTGCTGTGGCAACCCCTAACAGGAGCAGCCGAAAGAAGAAGATTAATTTTGTTAAGTGGTTTAAGACCCACAAGGCATAAGCTCTATGTCCATGACAAACTGTCAAATAATTAAATCCTGTAACACAGAGTGTTGAAAATATGTCTACAAACTGAAAATATTAAAACTTTCAGGCCTTAATATTGCTACCAAATGGCCTCTGAGGTACCTTTAGCTCTATTCAAGTCTGCATTAACTTGCTAACAAGCTTGCTGTCAACGATGCAAGGTTCTTTCAAGAATGAAAAGATCTACGAGTGCATAAACTATTTCCCAATAGCTACGCAAATAGATGCAGCCTCATTACTTTGCACTCATGTTTCCTCTGACCTCTGTAGCATGTCAAGCTGTGTTTCTAGTAAATATCTACAAGTGGACTTCATGGAGTGAAATGTAGATTATATTAAAGGTTAAAAAAAACACTGATGAATGTAGATGGCCCTGCAGAAGAAATAGTTTTAATGCACTAATTACTGGTTAAAAATCTGCAGTTGTATTCCTAGAATGAAGTATAATACAGCACAAAATGACAAGCAAATTCCCTTGTAGCCTTTATGTCCTCATTATATATAAACTGTCACTCAGAGATCACACAGCTTCTAGGAAAATGAAATACCTTTCTCCCTGAAAAACACGGATTTCATTTTCCTCAGCTGTGTGCCTTACAGTGTTATACTGGTGTTCAGTAGAGTGGGTATACAGAAACATTCACTTTGCCACAGTTCAGCACTAAATATTGAGGACTCTGCAGTGCAATGCAGCCTAAAGCTGCTTAACTATGCAATGACTAGCATAGCACCAGTAGTCCAGGAAAGGGGCTGCATAGTAAATTAGTACAACCATGTTACTGGAAGTAGCCATGCTAGGGAAAGGCAATGAAAGGGCCGCACTACTAAAACTCATGTGAAAAACTTCACAAAAAGGGTAAGAAAGGATGCGCAAGACAACATGCACTCAAGCATGCAACAGAACTCATCACCAATGCAATTCAGGTACTGTGAGTAGGCCACACAGGAACAGCGCAGCAAAGTGGTATCATAGTTTGTTATATAAATAGAGAGAAAAGGGGCATATAGGAAAGGTGGAAAATGAGAAATAGAATGCAGAGGAAAACACACAAGGTAAACGTAAGGGATGATTGGTGAGGGAAAGAACATGTATTTAGACAGGCTCCCATTTCATATATCTGAAGAAGTACCAGAGAAGGTAACAAGGAGCTTGTGAAGGATGGATAAAGGGAAAAGGGAAGGTAATGGGGTAGACAGTATTGCCAACCATCCACTTGATATAATGGGTCATCATAATGGCCTAGCAGGGGCCTCTGTTAGTGCCTCCACAGCACATACAGAAAAATCCAACTTTCCTTCTTGACCAGGTTGAAGCCCTGCTGAAGCTAGCATCTAAACAGCCAATGCCACTCTTCCTTAAGAAAAAATGATATCTCCCTACTCCCATCCACACATCTGAACACCACGTAACATGTATTGTTCGGCAGTAGCAATGCAATAACGCAGAGTAGTGGCTATGTGAACTTTGCATGAACACAGCAAGCACATGCCCCTTTAGCCACTGGATGGGGAAGAATGAGTGTGGTAGTGCTGCTTGAGTAGGTTGGTACAATGTATTATGTTAGCAGTTCAGTGACCAGTGACAATCATGATAAATTACCTCATTAGCATATTAGCCTCACTACAATGCCTGCTTTATTACAATAAAGAGCATGGCACCATATTGTATGAAACTGCATTAAGAAGAGCAAATCAGGAAAATGAACTCTCTGGCAAAGATATTGCATTTTGATATAGGAAGACAAACTGCCCCTATTACTCCTGCACTGTACTGAGCATTTCTGGTAAACAGCAGCACCAAGTATAGAAAGGAACTAACAGCTGTAGTGGGGTAACATTGCACAAGCACATGACAGGTATGTGCCCATCTGGCAGCTATGTCCAGACAGGATGTGCCTAGTATGACAGAAAATATAGCACAAAGAGCTTGTGAGGGATGGATGTGTAGCTAGGGGAAAGTAACAATGACAGAGAATACAGCAAAAGGGAATAACAGGTACATATCCAGCTGAGGATGGGCCATACTGTAGCCTAAGTTTACAGAGTGAAATGTGTGTTACAAGGGACACAATATCACCTTACATAGGTTACAGCATGATTATATGTTCATAGGTAAGTACCAGGCTATCTACCCAAGGGCATTTATAAGCCTAGCCAGAGTGTGTTGGCTTTCACCACCCCATTAGATTAGTTACCTGTGCCTCTGACCAGAAGAGCCATTAGTTCCCTGCGCCTCTGTCCAGCAGAGCCACTGCAGTGATCCCCAGGGTAAATTTTCTGCTTCCCATCCCCCGTCAAGGTTTCTCTTGAAGAGTGCTAGTGAGGGGCTCTGCCTGATGTATATTGGAATCTTGTTCCAAAGCATGGGGAGTCTCTGGGTCAGGAATCTATCCCTCCAGCACGTCCTATTTATCGTTCATAGGTTCATGGGTAGGTACTAGGCTGTCAACCCTAGGGCCTATAAAGCCCAGCCAAAAAGGTACCCTGGCTTTTGCCACCCAAGAAAATTATTTTCCTGTGCCACTGTCGAGCAGAGCCACAAAAGTGATCCCCCCAGGGTGAATTTGTGGTAAGGTTTATATCCCTAGAGCGTGTGGCTCTCAGGGATTTGTTTTTTTTTAGGTGGAGCATACCCATCAATTCTGGGTTGGACATGGCCTTGTATGTCAGGCAGAGATCACCTCTGAGTAAGCGGTATGCAACCGAGTACAGCTGGAGTTTCTTTAGTCGGGCTGCATAGGTCATCTGTTTGAGGTCAGTAATCCTCTTGGTGAGGTACTTTTGTGGTCTTTCCAGCTGTTGCAGGTGTCTTGTAAGGTACATCCCAAATGGGGCGTTGTACTCTATGATGGGTAGGATGAGTGATGAGTAGAGAGGCACAATAACCTCCTTTGTTCTGGATGAGAACCCTTTTGAGATTAGGTGGGCCACGTAGAAGGATTTTCTAACCACCTTGGCAATATGATTATCAAAGGAGAGATTGCTATCTACTTGGGTCCCCAGATCCTTTATTACTTTTTCCTGTGTTTAGGGGACTACCACCTATGTGGTAGTTCATGGGTACTTTGTTTTTTCCAAAGGCGATGACTATGCACTTTTTGGCATTCAGCTTGAGGCCATGATTTTAACACCAGGTATCCATCTCAGTGAGACCCTTCTGGAGGGTGTCTGTATCAGCCGGAGAATCAATTATGGCCCCTAGTTTGCAGTCATCTGCGAAGATGGTCAGCCAAAGTCCTCCTATGCTTGCCTGTACCTCTGAGAAGTATATACCGAACAGGAGGGGTCCTAGGACTGAGCCCTGGGGGACGCCACTTGTAACCGGTTTAGAGTCGGACCTAGAGTCTACAACTCTCACCGTGTGGGTTCTGTCCGTGAGCCAATTTGCAACCCATCTCGTGATGTAGGGGTTAATGTTCAGGTTGGTGTGTTTGTCTATAATACCAGAATGGGGAATGGTGTCAAAAGCCTTTGCGAGGTCTAGGTAGGCTGTGTGGACCTCCTTACCCTCATCTAATGCCTTAGTAACTGTCTCAAAGAAGTCCACCAGGTTTAGTAGGCATGATCTGCCCTTAACAAAGCCAAACTGGGTGGGGTCCAAAGTTTGGAGGTTCCCAATGTCTCTGTTAATGAGTTCCATGATGATGCGCTCCATAGCCTTGCAGACCAGGCTAGTAAGGCTTATAGAGCAATAGTTCCCGGGGTCATTTGTAGTGCCACCTTTGTGGAGTGGGATAACTGTTGCTGTGCGCCACTCTGAGGGTACATAGTCTGTAGAGAGGCTGAGTTTGAACAGTGTGTTTAGGTGAGGGGTTAGTTCATTTTGGAGCTCTTGTAAGACACAGCCTGGGACACTGTCCAGTCCCATTGAGGCTGTGTTTTTGGCTTTGGATAGGGCTGTTTTAACCTGTGTGTCGGTGATTGCTGGGGCCTTACATTCTTCTGGTATGGTTATAGGTCCTTTAGGGGGTGAGAGGGGTGTGAAGTTTGCACTGAACCTGTCTGCCAAAATGTTGGCAATATCAGTCAGTTCAGTGTATTTTGTGCCATTCTGCACCAACTCAGAGCAGATCTGAGAGTTTTCACTTAGGTTCTTGACATAGCTAACGAACACTTTGTGGTTATCTTTGGAGTCCTTGGCAATTTTTCTTTCGAAGCTAGCCTTGGATGATTTAATGAGGGATCGTAGTTTCTTGCTGATACTGATCAGGGATGTCTTCCCTTTTAGGGATTTTGCTCTTATCTGTACTAGTTTCCTCCTTCTATTGTAGAGCCTGTTTATGGCAAGGATCCACCTGTGGTGTATAGCTGGTAGGGACAGGATCAGAATGTACACAATGGTAAAAGCAAATGACACAGTTATGAAGGAAGGTGGGCACACTGGGCAGTGATAACATGTCCAGTCCTGCTGCTGGTATAAGACAGGGTGGTTATGGTCACAACATGTTAGCAGATAGATATATGTCTGTCAAAGGGAGAAGTGTGGCAGTACATAGAATTATGGGTCAGCCAAGGACTGTCATGTGCACACAGAATAATTGAATTGTGTAACCTACAGGCAACTTACCTTATCATAGGCTCACAAGACAGATAATGGCTAGAAAAGTTCACCACGCAGGAGAAGGAACTTTTATTGCGGGCACCACATACACATGAAATGCATACCGTGAAAAAAAACTTTCTGGCACCAGGAGAAAGCAGGATGTTACTGATGTGAGCAGTCATAATAGAGATTAATACAGGTATGGTGAAGAATCACAAATGTGATGCTGCATGCTAAGACAAAGGCACGTCACATTGCCAGGGATATGTCCACTACTGGAGGCACAAAAGAAGCTCACAGAGGTGGAAGAGTTCCTGGTATCCCGGTATAGGTGGATGACCAGACCCTGGTGTTGACTGCCTGAGTTTCTGGAGAGGATGAACTAGGTTAGTAATAGCAGATACATTACAAAGGCATATGCTAACATACATGTGACAAGGGCCTACTCATCAAAACACCTTTGCATATCTGTTCTCTAGGTATATCAGGTTTGTAACTACAACACCCTGCACCCCAACATATGCATGTGCAGATATGTTATTCAAAGAACTGTAATGTACCAGCATGTGTGCCATGGACTGCGGGTATGAGGCATATGTTCCAGCACTGCCACAGGTATGTTATCTTTATTCTGTTACAAATTGCACTGGTGGAAGGTCCCAACACAAAAGGGCAGCACATTGCATACATCAGTAGATAACCAGTGACTGAGAATGATAGCAATGTGCACATGGTACAGACAGATGACATACTGGCACTATTGTTAATATTGGAGACATCAGATACATTGGCCACATATGAGGAAACAATGAGGGAAAAAGCTGCACTTCCTATATCACCATTTTTTGATGCTGGCTATCCTTTAATTATGGGTCCTACCCAGGTTACACAGGAATCACTACCACAGATGGCATCTGTCAGTCACGCTTTGTCTGATGTAAATGCACACACTTTGGAGGAGAGCTGAGTGGGTGACAGCATCATCATGACTCCAGGCTTTTCCATGACCTAGGTGCCATACTTGCCATGAACCTGTGGCTGTGTGAGCTGGTAATCCAGACAGTAACAGATGCTATACATGCCATGGCATGGCATGGTATGTATGGCTACATAGCATCCGTTGGGATATCCTTGCAACAAGTGGCATTTACCCTCCATTGTGCATCTGCAGGTCATACTAGCTGTGGCTGTGCAAATATGAGGGTGCAAAGGAAATGGTTGCAGGCTGCATACTGCTCTGGAATTTGCATCACTGTCAGCCCTGACTGCAGTAGCCAACACACGTAGGAGTAGTCATTGCCTTGGTCTTGGCTAATGATGCTCTATAGGATCCACCCCTGAGATACCTCAGGAGGCCAACTGCTCCAGGTCCTGCTATTCCACACTATCTCTACTCCTTGTTGGCTGATAGTATGCCAATCCTATCTATAGGCATTATTTGGGTCATGGATGCTGAAAATCTACTGACTATCAAGATAACAATCCATTTCAGGATTCCTTTTCATGCTCCTGTTAAGATATACCTACTGACAGCATAGCAAACACAGCTCAAGTATCTCTTAAAAACACATTGACAAATATAAAGTTATAAAATAACCTTATCTATTCAGATACACTCTTATGTTTTTTTTTTAAAAATACTTGATATTAATAACATCATTAAGACCAGGTTTTTTGTCAGAATCTAATCTAATTTGCCACATAGCTTCTTTTTGTTCAAGATAAGTTTTAAAACCACCACCCCTCAAATCTTTGAATCCTTGTTCTAAAATAGAATTTTTTTGTATGCACTACATCTATATATTTCTAAATAAAGCATATTTACTGTCTTTCTTTTTGATGCTATAAAGATGTTCTCTCATTCTAACACATAATTCCCTGGTGGTCATCCCTATATAAAATGATGTAAATCCACTTCAGACCCCTATGTACACTACTCCTTGAGACTTGCAATTAAAATACCCACACACCTTGATAGTGTGAGGTAAATTACCCAAATCAATGAATGAACCCTCCAAAATGACTGCACATGTTGCAGGATCCACACTTGTACATCCCATCTGGCCTATTCATTGTAACTGTGCTGTTCCTAAGTTTCATACCATCCTTACTAAACAAGAATTTAAAGTTATGTAGATTTTTATAAACAAAATGTGGATGTGGCCCAACTGTCTTAAAAACATCTTGATTCCCTTCCATATAATTTCCAATTATCCTGTATAATGTGACGAATAGACCCACTATCCAGTGTCATGTCTAAATAGTAATGCATTTTATGAAGTTTCCTATTTTCAGAAACAGGGTTACTATTAGAAACTTTTAAAATGGGGGGATAATGAGATTGTTTTACTTAATACCAGTTGACTAATTTCCCATAAACTTTTTTCTTCATACCCTCTCTCCATAAATAACTGAGTGATAAACTCAAATTCTTTCAACACGTCAACATCTTCACTAGTCATAGGACTAGGTCTTAAAAATTGTCCTTTTGGTATGTTTTTTTTTCATATATGTAGGATGTTGACTGTTGAAATGAAGATAACTATTCGTAAATGTATTTTTTCTATATATTCTGTTAACAAACTTGCCAGCATTTTGTTCCCATTTCAAACTTGCATCAAGAAAATTTATTTTATTACCCATATCACCTTTAACAAACTTCAAAAAACTAGACTGTTGATTTAAGTCATTCAATAATCTGTCAACTTTCTTCTCATCATGAACCATAATAAATAACAAGTCATTGACAAATCTTTTATAATAAACAATCTGATATTGGGTTTTGATGGGTTCTCATACAAATGCTCCCACCATTCCATAACTATATTCACAAATGAAGGGGTAGCAGGAAAACCCATTGCAATACCCCTTACTTGTTTATAAAATGTTTTGTTGAAAATAAAATAATTATTTTCTAACAAGATTTCTATCATCTCACAGCAAAACTTACACTCATTGTTAGACTTGTAAACTGAGCCAAAAATTATCTTACAAATTCAACACCAGTTTCATGGGGAATGCAGGTGAACAAGGACAAAACCCAAAGGTGGGGACTATGTCTGGAATACCAAAAGTGCATAAGTGTAGATTAAACCCACCGTTTAGGCCAATAGTCACCGCCCCAAATTATATTACAGAAGGAATTTCTCTAGTGGTCAATTCGATATTGAATCCTTTGGTTAGAAAAATTAGTTCCTATTTAAGGGACTCATGGGATTTTTTGAACAATATAAGAGAATTTTCTGTCTTACATAGTTTTAATGAATGTGAGCATGATATGTTCTCTTTTGATGTGGTGTCCTTGTTCAGCTCATTCCCCATGAAACTGGTGTTGAGTTTGTAAGAGAATTTTTGGTTCAGTTTACAAGTCTGTCTAACAATGAATGTATTTTTTGCTGTGAGATGATAGAAATCTTGTTAGAAAATAATTATTTTATTTTCAACAAAAAAAATTATAAACAAGTAAGGGGTGTTGCGATGGGTTCTCCTGCTGTCCCATCATTTGCGACTATAGTTATGGGATGGTGGGAGCATTTGATATTGGAACCCATCAAAACCCAGTATCAGATTGTTTATTATAAAAGATTTGTCAACAACTCGTTTTTTATTATGGTTGGTGATGAGAAGACAGTTGACAGATTATTGAGTGACTTAAATCAAAAGTCTGTTTTTTTAAGTTTGTTAAAGGTGATATGGGTAACAAAGTAAATTTTCTTGAAGTAAGTTTGAAATGGGAACACAATGCTGGCAAGTTTCTTAGCAGAATATATAGAAAAAATACATTTATGAATAGTTATCTTTATTTCAACAGTCAACATCCTAGATATATGAAAAACAACATACCAAAAGGACAATTTATAAGAGCTAGTCATATGACTAGTGAAGATGTTGATGTGTTGCAAGTATTTGAGTTTATCACTCAGTTATTTATGGAGAGAGGGTATGAAGAAAAAAGTTTAAGGGAAATTAGTCAATTGGTATTAAATAAAAGAAACACTCATTATCCCCACATTTTAAAGGTTTCTCATAGTAACTCTGTTTCCGAAAATAGGGAACTTCATAAAATGCATTACTGTTTAGACATGACAATGGATAGTGGATCTATTCATCAAATTATACAGGATAATTGGAAAATATTGGAAGTGGATCAAGATGTTTTTAAGACAGTTGGGCCACATCTACATTTTGTTTTTAAAAATCTACATAATTTGAAATTCTTGTTTAGTAAGATGATATGAAGCTTAGGAACAGCATAGTTATAACAAATAGGCCAGCTGGGATCTACAAGTGTGGATCCTGCAACATGCACAGGTTCATTTTGGATGGTTCATTCATTGATTTTGGTCAATTACCTCACACCATCAAGGTGTGTGGGTATTTTAATTGCAAGTCTCAAGGAGTAGTGTACATATGGGGTATGAAGTGGATTTACATAATTTTATATAGGGATGACCACCAGGGAATTATGTGTCAGAATGAGAGAACATCTTTATAGTATCAACAAGAAAAACAGTACAAATGCTTTATTTAGACATACACAGACATGCAGTGCATACAAAAATTTCTTTTTTTCTGTTTTAGAACAAGGATTCAAAGATTTGAGGGGTTGTGATTTTAAGACTTATCTTGAACAAAAGGAAGCTATGTGGCAAATTAGATTAGATTCTGACAAAAAACTGGTCTTGATGTTAGTAATATCAAGTGTTTTTAAAAAAAAAAACATAAGAGTGTATCTGAAATGATAAGGTTATTTTATAACTTTATATTTGTCAATGCATTTTTAAGAGATAATTGAGGAGCTGTGTTTGCTAAGCTGTGTTTTTATTGGTTAACATTAGTATTTAAATTGATTAGAGGTTTATGAGTTGTATTCAGTTTGTTTTTCTGAGGAAGTCTTGATGAAAGTGTTTAATAAATCAGTTTGTATGCTAAAAGTATGCTTGTTTTTTCTTTGGTCCAGTTGATTTCTCTGCAATGTGTGCAGCATGCCAGCTTCACCCTGTCACTGAAGGATGTGGTCCCTGACTCTCCACTGAATGGTTCCACATCCACCTGTCTTACCAATATAAAAGCATTGCAGTCACTTGTCCTTGTGTCTCATCCCATCTGTATAAATGAAGACTGTTCTCTGTGCATCATCTTGCCTATTTAGGTAGGGTAGTGTCTGATGCACAGTGTAGGCAGTCAATACACTATAATGAATAGCCTAGGTGTGGTAATGCATGAATCAGTTTAATTCTGTCTTGTCTGTATTATGGCTTGTCACTGTGGACACGATGCTGTGTCTTTGCCAGTGTGGTGATGTATTGTGCTTACCTCTGCCTTGCAATGAGGTGCCACTGCAGGTAGATTCTCAGATGACTTTTTGCTTGAATCCTTATCCATTACTGCAAGAAGTCTCTCAGGCAGTGTTGTGATGTTCCCGGGTTGTAACTGTTTGCATGCCACCATATTTTTAATATGGCACAAGCCAAGAATATCTGACTGCAGGTCTTAGGTGCATAATGCAGTTCACCACCATATGTCTCCATGCAGCATAAACATCCGTTTAGGAGTCCAAATGCACACATTTGACAATATTCCATGTCTCTTAGTGTGCATTGTTTTATGCCATCTCAACCATGGTCTTGGAGCTGTGGATGACAGTCATCATCTCCATTTCAATGCATATTCATCGTTACCCACAACACTCAACAGTTGACATCTTTACATGAGGCGTGCTGCTTCCTTAAGTGGGAAGCATATGTCCTGGCTTAAGCACCCACCAATGTGTGCACTTACTAACTAGATGATTCAGTGGGAAGTCACCTTGCACAAAATGCTGCTGACATCATACTTGTGCCAGATTTGGGAATCATGGGAAATGCCTGAGTGGTGCACAGACACATTACATATCACAGAAAAAAAATCACTGTAGAAATCAAAGGAACATTATTTAAAGCATATTTTTTATTTCCACATAAAAAGGAACTAGGGTCTTGGACAGTAGCCTTGAAGGGTAGAGTAGTGCCTTAGTACTAACCAGGTGTTACGTACCCTAATTGTACTAAGCAGATTACCACAAGTGGAGACACATGGCTCAACAACATTAATATCTGTGCCATAATGTGCATGCACACTTGCTGTTGTTCATTCAATGGTTGGTCCAGCAGTCACATCCAGATAGTCACATTGCAGTCATGATCCTACCCACACTGTGTTCTCACATGCTGCTGTGACCACGTCCAGCTCCTCGGTATGGCATCATGATCCGAGTGTTTCCAGAAGTGGCAGGGGCAACCAGGAACATGTTGTGAGCTATCAGCGATTGCATCCTAGCGTGTGTTAAAGTAACACAGACAGCTGATCCAATCTGTGTCCTGTCATGTCATTCTACTGTGCTGACTACTGACAAATTAATCTGTAGAAGGTTGTTCAAATGTCTGATACCACAGTATTTTTCTGATCATTTATCTACCTAACCTACCTGACCTAAGTGACTAGCTTCACTTTGTGATATGTATTACTTTCTTATCGGTATATATTAGTGCAGATATTGATGACAATAATGCTATATATGACATTGTGCTTTTACGTTTGCATCAATTGCTAGTGGACATATAGCACTGATTTTTATATTATACTTTTCCTAGTTGTCTGCCATTCTCAAAAGCACAACTATGCCTTTGTATTTATACTTGTCACTTATAGCATTTTAATATGGTACTACACCTGCCTCTCCATCAGCACTCACTGCATTTCTGTGTACCTGATTCTATTTTCATTCACTGTGTTTAAGTGTATTTCCCATCTGTCCTTTTCCATATCTGACTGAGTCTTCACACACACATGAGACTCTTGATTTTGCATATGTATTTGCTGATGCATTACCATACACATCATAGACCTAGCTGTCTTGTGATAGTGGCTGTTTGACAGTTAAATGCTGTTTATCTGTATGATGATATCCTTACCTGTTCAATGACAACTTCTGTTGTGCACACATCCCGCATCTCACATATTTGCCTGTGTGGTCCTCTGTGGTGATGTACCTTGCAGACAGTCTTCCTGAGCTGATGTTTCCTCTGAGTGTTTTGTATATGTTCTTACTGGTATACTTTATGCTTATGTTATGTATGATGTTTAATGGGGCAACTAATGGTTTCTTTCCATTAGTTCTGATTTGTGCTGCTGTTGTAGGGCAACATATGAACATCACTGTTTAGTCTGTATACTTGTGTACATATGGCTTGTCATGACTCAAATGTGTGCATCAGATGCTGATGTGTTGCCTGAGCTAGGACATATGGCCGCCTCCTTAGTTGCCTACCTAATTCTTCTCATCCATGTGTACTACTGATTATCTTGTGACAGCTGTGATAGGTCATCCTAAGACATCTAGAGTTCTTGAGGTAGGTCACCCACATCTGCAGCAGGTAAGCCACCATGTTATCATGTTGTGTAGTATGGCACACACACTAATCATCTGTGATGCCTTTTCTGGTGTGTATTATAGTGCATCCCCAGAGGTGTCCAGACATCTAAATCTTGCTTTCAGCACATCAGAAACATGCTCAGTGGTGTATTATGTCATGGTGTTGCTCTATTGCATGAATCCTCAGTAAAGTTTGATGCACTTCTGTATGGCTTCATTAACCAAAGCTCCAGTGGATAACCACAGTCACCTATTTGTGGGAAGGAGAGAACACATATGTTGTCCTCATGCTTAATGTTGGCAGGTGTGAACTTCGATTAAATCTTATCAAGTAATAGTCCATCAGGTATTTCACCATGTTGGATGCCATCCCTCAGACCACTTTTCTTCCATATTGCAGCTTCATGTATACTACTGGCGTGTGTTGCCATGATACTGGCAATGAGACCATCTGCTGAGAACACCACCTGGCAATTGAGTGATAGTCACTCCTTCTATTGATGTACAGTGCTGCATCAGGTACAGTGGAGGTTTTAATTGGAATGTAGGTGCAGTCTATTACACTGAGGACATGGGAGAAGTTGCTATGGCATAGAACTATTGCATGGCAGTTCTTTGATCCATAATTGTTTCTGGGAAGTGGATGTAATCATCCGTCTTGGTGCACATTGCTGCCAGGAAATGTGAGAGGATACAAATGGCAACTCTCTGGGACACTCCATCAACATCTTCCATATGCTGCTGAGATGTCCCAGAGGCCATTATACCTAGATGCAGGCACGCTTTTGTTTCTAGCAGTATTGGGTTAACCCTTAGACTACAAACGTGTAGTGCACGCATCCTACACACAGCCTGTACCAGCCCTCTGTCTAATCTTTATCTATCCATTATTTCCTGGTCAGAGATCTGGCTTAACTATAGCCTGTTATTTTTCCCATACTACATATGTCTGTGATGGGTAATAGGTAATCACAGTTATTGATACTTATGTTATATATAAGTTTTTATATTTCACTTTTTATTTTTATTGCTCTATACCATATTTCACATTCTATAACAAGGGTACGCTTTAGATAGATAGAATGGCACTTTTAGATTAGCCTTTGACCCCATATATATATATTTTTTCTAGTATACAATTATGCATACTCAATTGGGGTGTTATGCCTCTATTATCAGAGATGGTTTAGAGCTGCCCCTTTGGGTTTTTGAGATATTGGTATACAGGATTAGTTGTGATCTTCGAAGGAAGTATTATGGGGATGTTTCTTGAACAAGTGTCTTAAACAATAATGTTCCACAAGGGTATATATTTATATATATATTTTTTATATTTATATATTTTTATATCTAAGATACATTTCATATATGCCGTTAGCTGTGAATATGCTTTTATTGCATGCTTTGTTCTATGTTTTTAGATATATATATGTCAGTAGTTTATTTAAATATGTTATGAAGCGTATGGTTATGTAAACCAAAGGGAATATACAGAATTTTTGGCAATTTCCTAGACGCACAACATAGTTTGTGCTTTATGATTGAATAGGTGTTAGTAGGACTTTATGCCTTAACTGTTGTATTTATAAGCATTCTGTAAAATGTTTTCTCCCAGTGCGTATGAAACTGAATGAGGTACGCACAAGCATTTGGGTATTGCTTTTGGAGCAACATCGGAGAATTGGTACATGTGTTTGTAGCGACTTCGGCATCATTTTTACGTAATTTTTTTGCGTTCATTTGTTGGAGCATGGATGCAGGTCCTGGGGTTTGTGTGTAGAGGAGATGCGTCTATGTATGCCTTGGGATAGGGTGTTGTGATCTGTGGGAAGTGTGTATACAAACGCTGGATTTGTTTTAGATTTCCTCAGTTGGTGGAATCTAGCGTCTTGCATTAGGACCATGGGGATAGCTTTTTAGAAAGCGAGGTATTCCTCACAGAGCACTCAGACATGTGACTCTTAACAGCGAATAGGATGATGTTCCACTTGCAAACGGCAAACAGTTTGTTGATGTTTCTCCGATATAGTTTTACCGGGTGGTGGAATTATCTCTAAGAACTGGTTTATATAGAATTTCTTACAACCAAGGTATGGAATTTAGGTATACACATATAATATAAGGGATAAGGAACACTATGACAATTTCTTGACGGAATGAATTTGTAGCATGCAAGGGTTGTGTTTACATCTCCGAATGCCATATACCATGGTATCAATGTGTGTACTTAGCATTCTTAATAACTATGCATTTTTATATTATGAGATTGTGTGTGCATTCTTTCTGCCTGAAGTTTGTAGCGTTTTGATTAGTTAGAAAATCCTAACAACGCTCCGAAATGTTCTATGATGAGTGTGAATAATGCATTTTAAGAACGAATTGTATTGAGTCTAAACTGCACTTGAATGTAATGAAGTCTTTAAATTGTTAAGAGGCAATTAAGGTTTGCTTTAAGTTAATGAGCCCGCCAAAAGTTGTATAGTATAAGTACTTTGAATTACATTATGTTATTGTATCTGATGAAGCATAGTTTAACTATGCGAAAGCGCTTATCCTTTGTTCCCAATAAATGACTTTTCATATTTTTATCGTGGATATCTTCAGTTTGTTTTGGGATTGATTTGGGAGTACTCTACAGAAGGATTTTTTCGTGGTGACAGTTCTCATTTTTTGGACTTCATTAACTATAGCCTGGCTTGGAGTCTAGATGGCTGGCTTCTAGAATGCATTTGCAGATCTTCCTCTATTATGGCTTGCAGTTCCCCACCATGCTGTACTGCATTAAATGCTGGTTGCATTATTTTTTAAGCAATGTTTGCAGATTCTGCAGGATTCTGTAAGAATCTGTATAATATTGTGGTGTTAAGGTAAAGCACGTATGTCCTCCACTGAGTGCTTTCATAAAGTTTTCGGCGAAGAACTTACTGTATTTAAATTGCATTTGGTGAGCATGCTTGCATTTTGGAATCCATCGAGTTTGTGCGGATTACGTAATTATCCTACACTGACTAGATAATTACTTAGCCTTCTTTTCTTAGGTTATAGAATCACATATGCTGCCGATGAGCTGATCTAGCTTTCTTTTGGAATATGGCACCCTACGCAATGAGCAGTTTTGCACACTTATATGAATCAGCTGAAAAATGTTTTCATCTGTGATGATTCACTGTAAACTAAGCTGTTAGCAATTCTATTTCATAATACTCCACTGCAAATTTCTGAAGGCATAGTATAACTGCCTTCCTTGTCAGTTTCCACCCATGAATAATATAGACTGCATAGTTAAAAATACACAGTTTCTTGTGTCTATTGTGCCTCCAAGAGCTCTAAATCATTACTAAGTATAAATCCTCTATTGAAGAGATTTTAGTCCAGTGTCTTTTCAAAAGTGAAGCAAGACTCTGTAAACAAGGCTGTATTCATCCTTGTAACCTGCAAATATTTGTTTAAGATAATTTTACTCTTTCTTTAATTAACATCTCCATCACCATGCAGCATTTGTAAAGGCCATAGTGGTTAGAGTGTAAAAAATATATGTTGCTAAACTGCCAGCCTGAAAACTTCCATTTGGGAGAGGCCTGACGACTTAAAAAATACATTTTCATGCAAGATTTGGAATCAAAGATTACAGTGTAGTTTTTCATTCAGCTGAGAATGTTGTGTCTTTCGGCTTTTCCTGGTTAGGGGTCGCCACAGTGGAACTCCGGTCCGCTAATGATTGGCAGTAGATTTTTACGTGCCGAGTTGCCAGCTCTGATGTACAACCTTTAATGAAGGTACAGCC
Organism: Protopterus annectens; assembly: GCF_019279795.1. NCBI lineage: Eukaryota > Metazoa > Chordata > Ceratodontiformes > Protopteridae > Protopterus > Protopterus annectens. The sequence goes on from NC_056732.1 coordinate 73,004,289, forward strand.
ATTCACGCATGTCTCCATGCAGAAGACGCTCTAGCTGAGAAATGAACTGGACAGCGTCTTACTGTGAGGCAACAACGTTATGCATATATGTGTGTGTGTGTGTGTGTGTGTGTGTGTGTGTGTGTGTGTGTGTGTGTGTGTGTGTGTGTGTGTGTGTCTGTGTGTGTGTGTATGTGTGCACTTAACATGTACATTATGTGTGTGTTTATGTAGTGTCCATATGTGTGTGTGGGTGTGTGCATGTGTGTATGTGTGTGTGTTTGTGTGTGTGCGTGTGTGTGCACGTAACATGTACATTATGTGTGTCTGTTTATGTAGTGTCCATATGTGTGTGTGGGGGTGTGCATGTGTGCGCGCGTGTGTGCACTTAACATGTACATTATGTGTGTCTGTTTATGTAGTGTCCATATGTGTGGGTGTGTGTGTGTTTGTGTGTGTGCACGTGTGTGTGCACTTAACATGTACATTATGTGTGTCTGTTTATGTAGTGTCTATATGTGTGTGTGGGTGTGTGTATGTGTGTATGTGTGTGTGTTTGTGTGTGTGCACTTAACATGTACATTATGTGTGTTTGTTTATGTAGTGTCCATATGTGTGCGTGGGTGTGTGCATGTGTGTATGTGTGTGTTTGCATGTGCAGGGGCAGAGAAAGGGAACAAATAAAAGGTTAGCTTCCTGAGACTTATGTTTCTTAAGTCCCTAACTCAAGTGATACTTAATCATAGTATTAACCTTACTAACAAATACCAATCATGTAAATACAAAACTCTTTTAAGTTCAGTATTAACATTGTTTCCAGTGTTTAGAAATTGAGTGAACTTGGCAGAAAATGTATACCAGTTATGTTAGAGTTGTATAATCTTGGCTATCAGTAACTCCAACTAGCTGGTCCCGTTACCTTAGTCCCTTTCCTGGCAAGGTTTCTGCTTGAGGTAAACTCCACACTACATCTAGACTGCATTTCTCTTGCTTTTGAAAACTATTGCATCTGATTGGAAAAAGATATGTGATATGTAAGATCTATTTGACTGAACATCTTGGAAACTTTGGACTTTCCTAATGTTATTGGAAAAAGGTATGCAAAATCTATTTCATCGAACATCTTGAGAGAAACTGAGAGCCTTCATAATGTAATCAGCAATCAGAAGGCAGTCATGATTTGTGTTTAAGAATGCAAATCTCAGTCTCAGGTACCCATAAGAATTTGGAATCATGAAGTTACTTTTTGTTTGCCTCAACTGCTTTCAGCAATGAGTGTTTGAATATGTACGCGATAAGGCACTTGGAGGGTGTGCATGGTGCAGATAGTACCACATAACTGGATTGCTGAAAGGCACGAGACTGAAGGGTGAGTACTATGCACAATCCATGTCTTACTGAATTTATAAAATAGACATCTGCATTTTTTTTTGCAGTTTGTATTTTACATTTACTACGTTTTGTATGTTAATTAGATTTTCTGTGGTGTATTTTAATTTAAAATAGCTTGTCCACCTGTTATCAGTGAATATTTTTTATTGAATTTCAAACACCAAAGGTCATAGAAAACATAAGCAGATAACATTGGTAACTAATACCTCAAGACCTTAATAAACTAAATTGTTTACACTGTTTGCACAGGTAATTTATTAACACATCAATAAACGTCACTTATACTGCCGTCATCGTTATTCAAAATAATTATTTCATCACTCCTACAACTGTCATTCATAATAACAGAAAGTCCTTTTCCGTTCCAAAGGTATATTCTGTAAAGACCCTAAGTCTTTAAGTGATAATAAAAGATGACTCTTTTGCATCAGAATATAGTTATGCAGGCTAAAAAAATGTCATGCACCGAGGACTTCCAGCTTTTTGCTAAAGCCATTTTTATAAGACTAGCTACAGCCCAGCCAACTTTCATCATGTTTTTATTGGTTGACCTATTCTTAGACATTGACTAGAATTTTCAGTTCAAATTTTGCTGCCTAGAAAAAATTCTAGTAGGATCTCTACTAAGGCTGGACCATCTCTCCTTTTCCACTGGACATTCACTGAACACGTGCAGTAAGCTTGCTTCATTGTTTCCACATCCCCAACAGTTTGAATTCTGCATTCTACTTTCTTTGTACAACAGCTCTAAATACCAAATATAAGGAAGTCTCATCTACGGATGTTTCAGTTTTGACCACTTACATATATGTTGTACCCTATCCCAGTCTTCTTCCACTCATTCTCACTTGTACTTCTGTCCATAATTCATGGATCCTTGTCTGTACTGCTTTCTGCTTTACGTCTCCCAAATCCACGTATATTGAGAATACCCTTCTCTTCTTTACAGTGGCTTATTTCTGCCTTGCTGCCATTTTCCTTTGGGCACCGAGGGTAATACCTATTGCTTAAGCTTTTCCAATGCAAACAAGTCCCTCTTTAGTATATTGTATTCCCTGCAATGTGAATCAAATGCTTTAAAAGATTTTCCATTAATTGTCAAGACCACTTTGTAATCCATGAACCTTCCCATGAGGAATTCACCTTATCTGTAATAGTATGACATACGTTCCTGCACCCTTTTTAACAAACTGATAGCTGTGCAGGTTTATAACTTTTAAAGCGTGTGGAATTTTGGTCTGAAATTTTCTGGGCAGTCATTTTAGGGACTATCACATCAAATTGTGGGCTATTGCAGAGGTGCAGTTTATAAACATATCCTCACATTGCATAATACACCAGCTTAGTTGACATGTAAATGAGACCACAGAAGAAGGCTAACATATCAGTAGCACAGTACTTCATAATTATGTATAATACTTTTCAGATAACACATCCTCAAAAACATTTGCAAGAAAAATCATCTTGGTGGCAACTTCAAGAACTGAAAAACACATTATTGCAAGCAACAGTGCTTCTCATACCTTTTAAGTTGATCCAGCTGATGATAAAATTCTAAAATATAAGAATGCAGTGTTTTACTTTTGTGCGCTGTGTCTTCAGATTTACCTCTTAGGTCAAATAATACCTGGCAGATTCTTTTTACTGCCCTTTTGCACATCAATATAATTTGACTCCCAAGTTAACAAATGGCTGTTTTCTGCTGCTGTGGTGTCTATTTTTCCTTCACGATATTAACTTTCTTTCACTTTCTGGGCTGCTACATTTTCTGCTTGTGGAATTGATGCTTTCTTTGGGAGATTGCTGTTTTACTGTACTGGATATTTACTACTGTTCCTGGCCAGGTAAAGTAATTAAATTTGAGTTTTTAGTATTTGGTGTTTAATTTATATCACAATGCTGATTCAGACCTAGTAATGTGACTTGAGGATATATATTTCTGCTGTTTGATGTTGCTTTTAGTGATTTTCTCAGTTGTTCAGTTTTGCTTTTTCATCATCTGTGTATGTTTGCCAGCTTTTTCTCTGCTAAATAACTTTTTAAGAGTGTGGCAGTTTATTGAACAGACAGATGGCATCACGGCTTCCTGGTCCTACCACTAACCTCTTGCTGAAGATAAAAGCAGCTTTTCGGCCACTGACCCTTTGCAACATTTGGAAGTTGCAGAAAGCAAGTAGATAACATTTACAGACGGTAAATCAGTCAGCAGCACAGTCTCTTTTCATTTGCAGTCCAAGTTTTTTCTTCACTGCTATGAGCTTTGTTAAGAGTCTGTCAAATACTTGAGGGGAAAGCACAAACAGACTGACTGAGCAGTTGCATTCTGATTTTAGAAGAGTTGCAGTACATGAAAAAGCTCCAGAGTGGTGGTTGGAAACTTTAAATTAGTATAGTCTTTTAGATAAATACATCATTTGTACATTAGATAAAGAAGTCCTGATTCTTCATTTCCTGTGGAAGCAAGATTTTAAATCCAGTTCTTGTAAAGCAAAATTTCAAGATATCAAGAAACGTCCAAATTAAAAAAAAATATTTTCAAAGTTCTACTGTGTTTCTGCAGAACATATGTTCTTGTAGCTTTTTTTCCATTTCACATCTCTGCACCTCTACAAAAAAGCTAATTTTATACAGTTTCACATGCTCTCTCTCTCTAGACCTCAAATGATTTTTCTGAGACATCACCAATGAACATAGATTGAGTAGAATATGCATCATAAAGTAAGTGTGAAAAGTTGCACAGTAGTTATAACTGTTTAATGTTAAAACTGTGTGAAAACACTGCAAAGGATATGTACTTATTTTACTGGAAAGCTGCAAGAACTTTAAAGGTTAAAGGATAAACATGAAAATAAACTCTAACTTTGTTTTTTTGGTTGCATAGTCAGGAACATATGCACACACACCTGCAGACACACATAGGATCATAGGAGATTACTAGGCTAATGGCCCTGGGGCCCTTACAAGCCTAGCCAAAAGTTTACCCCCCCCAAAAAAAAAAACCTCAGTCAGCACCTGTCACCCTTGTCAGTGAGGGACAAGAGTGGAACCCCTGGGACAAATTTGTGGTTTCCCATCCACTCATCAATATGTTTGAAGAGGGTCAGTGAGGTACCCTGTTTGACATGTATGGGAAGTCTGTTCCAGAAATGGGGCAGCCTCTGGGAGACAAACCTGTCTCTTCAGCAGGTTTTGTTGATGTCGCTTATTAGATTTAGGCCTATTGAGCAGGTAATGCACGAAGAGTTAGACTTATGGATATGGAGCATCTCCAGTAGGGCAGGGTCCAGCATTGCCTTGTAGGCGAGACACAGTTCACCTCTGAGCAATCTGTATGATACAGAGAAGAGTGAAAGTGATTTAAGCCTGTGCGCATAGGATAGGTGCTGGAGGCCATGGATTCTCTTTGTGAGGTATTTCTGTGACCTTTCCAGTTGGTGCAGGTGTTTGGAGAGGTACATACAAAATGGGGCATTACACTCAATTATAGGTCTAATAAGGGAGGAGTACAGAGAGGTAATAACTTCCTTTTTTCTGGATGCAATCCCTTTACTTATGAGATGAACCAAGTAAAAGGCTTTTCTGGCCATCACTGCCACATGATAGTCGAATGTGAGATTGTTGTCAACCCGAGTACCCAGGTCTCTCAACACAGGTTGTGTGCTTAGGGGGTTGCCATTGATCTGGTAATCAGCAGTAGGGGCCGTGTTTTTGCCGAATGGTACGATAATACATTTTTTTGCATTTAATTTAAGGCCATGAATTTGGCACCAGTTATTTGTAGCTGTGAGACCCTCTTGTTGTATGTTACCATTAATTGGGGAGGCAGTGACAGCACCCAACTTACAGTCATCCACAAATTTGGTCAACCACAGGCCCTTTGTCCTTGCCTGGACCTCTGAGCAGTATATGCCAAACAGTAGGGATCCCAGGATAGATCCCTGGAGAACACCACTAGTGACAGGTCTGCTGTTTGAGGTGGCAGTGCCTAGTTTGACCATGTGGGTCCTATTTGTGAGCCAGTTGGCCACCCATCTGACTAGATAGGGATTAACATCAAGTTGTGTTAGCTTTTCGATGATGCCTGAGTGGAGGATTGTGTCAAAGGCCTTGGCCAGGTCAAGGTAAGCTGTATGTACTGACTTTCCCTCATCCAGGGCCTTGGTGAGAGTCTCAAAGAAGTTAACTAGGTTCAATAGGCAAGATCTGCCCCTGAAGAATCTGAATTGGCTGGGGTCAAGTGCTTGGAGATTGCCCATGTCCTTGTTTATGAGATCCATAATAATATGCTCCATGACTTTTCAGATCAGACTTGTCAAGCTGATGGAGCAATAGTTTAATGGGTCAGTAGGGGCACCACCTTTGTGCAAAGGGATGATAATGGCAATTCTCCACTCTACTGGAATGAAGCCTGTACTTAGGCTGTGGTTGAATAGGGTGCTCAATGACAAAGCTAGTTCTTACTGGAGATGATGCAGAATACAGCCTGGCATACTATCAGGTCCCATGAAAGCTGTGTTCTTTGCCTTGGATAGGGCCTTTAACACTTGATCTACAGAGATGCGAGGTGTGGCACAAGTATCGAGGATGTCGAGTGGGCCTTTGGCGGGTGATAAGGGGGTGAAGTTTGCGCTGAATCTATCAGCTAGCAGGTTGGCTAAGTCAGCAGGATCAGTGTAAGTGGTACCATTAAGTACTAGTTCGGAGCAAACTTGGGCTTTGTCATGGAGGTTCCTAACATAACTGAAGAAGGACTTGTGGTTTCCCTTTGTTTTGGAGGCTAGTTCCAACTCATAATTGACTTTGGAGGTTTTCACTAGTGATCTAATTTGCTTGTTGAGGCAGAGCAGGGAGTTTTTCCAATTTGGAATTTGTTCCTTTTTACCCTTGGATGACAGTTTCTTTCTTTTGTTGTAAAGCCTGTTGATAGAAGATGTCCACCAAATAGGATTATCTTTCCTTGAAAAGCAGATTTTAGTTGTGTTGGGTATGGCTGATCCATGCAGTTGTACAGGTGCTTTTATACTGCACTGGCTTACTGTTCAGCATAGTTGTCTTCATCGTCTGAGGGGAGCAGTAGTGTGAAGCTGCTGATACCCTCCCTTAGGAGGTTGTAGTCAGCTTTTGAGAAGTTTTTTAACCTGGTTATGGCTGGGGAGGGGTTGGGTGGGATAGAAACTTTGAATGAGACAGACTGATTTTCTGATCTCACCAAGGAAGAACACACTATAGGAGTGGTCCAGCGGTCGCCCATGTTGGTGAGAACCAAGTCCAGTATGTTATTGCCCCTTGTGGGGGATAAGATCAGCTGCTCTAGTGTGTTACAATTGATGAAGTCAAGGAATCATTGGGTGAATGCATTAGTGCAGGAATAGTTCACTCAGATTATGGTAGCGTAGTTGAAGTCACCAAGGATCAGGGTGTTAGGGGGTACCTTGATGGTGTCAAGTAGGTCCAGGTAGGAGGCATAGGTGTCCTGAGACATGGAGGGGGAGTCTATAGCTGGCTATAACTTGAATGGGTGTTTTGCCAACTGTCAGTTGCACCTGGAGTAATTCCAGTGCATCATTTTGGTAAACCAGTCTGGAGGTGTGCCTGTCCTTAATGAAGATAAGGACTCCACCAGCCTTAGTCTTTCCAACCTCATTTTGGCATCAGAAAGTGTGGAATGAGGTATAGCCTAGTAAGGCAGGGGTGCTCTCAGCAGCCCTGAACCAAGTTTTCATGACTGCACAGACATCAACATCTTCCAGTGTGAAGTGAGTGCATTTTCAGATTAAGGCTCCTAACATTGAGCAGCATGACTTTCAAACTGCTTTTTGACAGATCTTTTATGTTGAAAGATTTGCCTTTGGGACATGGATTAAAAAAGACATGATGGGGGAGGCAAGAGCTTTGGCCAGGAAATGCAAATACTCATAGTGGCAAAGCTTTATGTTTGTTACCAGCCACTCCTTGTAGCTGGCACCCTTCTAGATGATCTATTGTTTGAAGTATACATTTTGATTAACAAAGAAGGAAAGCATCATAGACTCCTTGAAAGAGTATTTGCTTAAAAAGAAGTGTACTAATTCTACATCCCCAGCATTGACTAATCTTGGGATAATTATCTTGCGGTCAGGTGTAATTCTCTTTCCTTAAAATTGTGGAGCAGGTCAGCTGTGCATTAGGTAATCTGGTCTAAAGAATGGATACTGTTCTACACCAATGAAATCATTTCTATTTTACTTTGTATGCTACATGTTGCACATTTTAGATACTGGTAGGCAAATCCTAGTAATTCTGTAGTTGTATTGTACAAGTTTTGCAGGAAGCCTTGGTCCCACAAAGTTGTTAACTGATGTGCTGTGGTCATTTTTTTTTCCCACATGTCCTCTGTTGCAATAGTTTATTTTATATTTCAATGTGCAACACTTCATCTCATCCATGTGATTAATTCATGAAATGCACTTCCAAATTTTATTTAGTAAAGAATTATATATAATTTTTAAAATGTGGGTGGCTAGTTATTTATTAATTAATAGAACTGCATTGCTTTGTGTTGTGGTGAGTTACTATTGGTATTCACCTATGAAAAGAGAAAGTTTGCATAGCTAAATGCTATCAGAGTTTATATTTCAGATGGCTCATTTTTAAGAGTGGCACAGGAACCAAAAACTTTAGTATGTCAGGCTGGTCTGGCAGATGGGAGGTAACAACTGTAAGGTAAGAAAGGATTGTAACACTGAAAGGTATGACTAACCTCCCTGGAAACTACTGTGTGTATGCATGAATGTAATTGTTTAGCCAAATTACAGTTACTGTGGATAATCTAGCACTGTAAGGTATTCAGTTTAGAGTGAGGTAGGGGAATGCTTTAGGGACCTGGGATTTATAACTCTGTTGTGTAGATGTTCAGTGAGGAGCTTATGGAGCCTATTTGGGTGTGGCTGATGCCTGCACATTTACTCTTAAGGACAAATGCCACTTATTTATTTATATGAATATATATTCATATTTATTTAATTTTTATTTTGTTATTTTTGCTATATTTCTTAGGGACAGTGATGTGGATGTGAGGTATGTGCTTCCTGACCCTGATAGGTACTGGGTAATCACTTTAAGGGAGTTTAATCTATAACTCCTGTGAATATTCTATGATATAGGTATTGCTGAAACTTTTGAAGAGCCAAAGCAGTCCCAAAACATAATTTTTCCACAGCTGCAAATGATTCATCCCTTGGCTGAGGTCTACAATTGACACCCACTATTGAGGGCTCTCCTCCTTTTGAATATACTTGGGTAAGTACAGTCCTCAAACTATGGTTTGAAGCATCTGCCTGCACAAAAAATATCAGGCCTGGCCACCCAAGCAAGACCTCTGTCAGCTTTTGAAATCCCTGCTTACAAGCCAGTAGCCAAATAGCCTTATCTGGTGTGTTATTTTGGCTATCATGATATAGTGAATAACAAACTTCTTGCAGAGTCCTAGTGTTCCAAAGAATCCACTCATCTGCTGTGGCTATCATGATATAATGAGTAACGAACTTCTTACAAAGTCCCAGTGTTCTAAGGAATCCACTCATCTGTCATGGTTATTGTGAAGATAGGTGAAGGCTGCCAGCCTAGCCAGATAGAATTTTGTAGATAATTCTGTCATTTGTAAATATTAATGTAAGCCACAAGCTTGTTCTCTTAAATGGAAGAAAATGCTGTTAGATGAGGAACTGCAAAAATGTAATAACAGTGCACTCTGCTGTAAGAAAGTTGATAAGTCAAGCATTGTGAAATTCTTTGATCTAAAACTCGGAGCCGAGATGTCTAGTGCGAGGTATTCTGCCTATAGTTTTGAGGCCAGAGTTAATGGCTAGAATTTACATGTATAATTTATTTTATTGCTCTGGCTTCCTGGCCAGCTGCAAGATCAAAAGGGCTATTAACCTCTGAGTTTCTGTTAGCCTGGGAACCAGAAAGAGATGATGTAATCTGAAATGACTCAGTGGTACTATGTTATCAATTTAACTCATTAACCCTGAGTGCCGTCCCTTGGCGCCTCTTTGCTTAACTCCGAGCATGCTATGAGATGATAGGAATTCCTTCATGTGCCTTCCTGCAGTGCAAGTAAGTTTACAGCCCATAATTTCAAGCTATTGGTAAAAAATAAGTTGAGAAAGTAACTGAATGTTGTCAGTTACCTTCTCAACTTAAAAATTTTAGAGTGAAGTTACCTGATGCTCCTATTGGACTTTTTTGATAAAATTGACTTTGAATGCTCCCTGTCTTTTCTCCAGATTACAGCAAAGCCAGCTCTGTCTGCATTTCCTCAATCAAGTGGTGGCAGCCAATCGGATTCTTACAATCCAAGCCACCGCTTGCGTAACACCTCCACCCCCAGCTGTAAGTTTCCATTGTCCTGTCCAAGCAAATAGAGGGACCAGCAGCAGTTATCCCCTTTTTTCCACACATTTACAGAAAATTACCTGCTTTGCTACTGGACCCCTCGATTTATTTTCTGTGCTGATTTCATTGCTACAGGTTAGAGTGCAGTCACGCCGAATCAGCTGCAACGGATATCAACTGCCACAATTAACTTCACCAAAGAGAATTTGTTTTCAAAGGTAATAGTATTGTACAAGTTTTGCAGGAAGCCTTGGTCCCACAAAGTTGTTAACTGATGTGCTGTGGTCATTTTTTTTTTTTTCATGATTTGTCCTGCTGTTAAAACTTGTGCGGTAGTTCCGAGATTGTATTTGTGGTTATAGGTCTAAGGGGTGATTATTTGTCTTGCCTTTTTCCTTGGTGCATTTACCTTCTCTCATTGGCCTTCTATTTCTTATGATGCTGTGAATGAAATGTGAGTAATGCCTTGCTGTTCTTTGATTGTTTTCATTGTTAGAACAAACACAGCAGTTAGATATGCTGAAATATAAAATGTCAGCCTGAGGTTACTGGTAGCTTCTTCAACTCCATTTAACTACTGAGCTTAGTACTCTATGCACGAAAACTAAATCTCATGCTGCTTGATTTATATATTTCCTCAAAGAGGGATTATAATAATTTATTGTTTTTGTGCTTTCTTGCATGTACTGCTTTTTTTCTGGTTCATTGCAGCAGCAAATCTCTTTAGAGTAACACATATTAGTGGGCATGACTATACTTTCTGGATGTGTGTATCTTTTCCCCTGAGGATATGCCTAGAGAATGCTGCAAATAAAGTATGGTAAAAGAAATATAATGCAAAATGTGTGTGTGTGTGTGTGTGTGTGTGTGTGTGTGCGCGATATCTGGTAATTAATGTATGTTCTCCATTTCCAATAGAATTGAACTGCAAGTAGTCTGAGTGATTTCCTTGTATCTACTGCCTGTTTGTGGCATAGCATGGCACAAAGGTGATATTTGAAACTTCTTTTTTTTTTTGTAGATTTACAGAGACCTATTTGTAGGCTTGGTTGGATTTCAAATACTAGTAGGTATGTCATGATGTTATTTAGGACTGCTATATGAAGACGTGTTTATCTAAAGACAGGACCAATGCATATTATTGCTTTTCCTTTCCATCACATTGTATGCTCAATATCTAGCTTGTGTTGTCTCAGCAAGACATCAGTGCCTTAAAACTGCAATAAATATACTTGGAACCGTGTGTGTGTGTGTGTGTGTGTGTGTGTGTGTGTGTGTGTGTGTGTGTGTGTGTGTGTGTGTGTGTGTATGTGTGTGTGTATGTGTGTGTGTACATTTATAGCTTGGTCACAGATTATATCGGCATTTGCAGCACTGTACCAAGGGCAAAAAATGCACCAGGATAACTTGGCGTGTTGTTACAGTTTGGCGTTATTACTGAACAGCCTGTACCCTGGAGTGGAAGATTTTCTATTTAATGTTTGAGGTATGGCTGATATTTCCCTTAATGTTTTTCTTAGATGCATAATTAAACATGCATGGTAGCACTGGAAACTGTTTTCTTTCATCAGATTTTTTATTTAGAGTGTTTTGACATACTAAGCATATTCCTCTGAGGGGTGTGTAGGCTTTATTAGATCATGGAGTGCTTTTCCCTACTGCAGAATTTGAGCACATTTGCTTATTTCGTGTGTTGAGCAGTAAGTCATTTCTAAAGTTTACTTTTATGTTTTTGAAAAGACTAAACTGCAATTTCATGCATGTATCTGTTTACTGTGGGCCATTTGCATGTTGGAATGATGTTCTTTGATCACAGCAGTGGTAATAGTAATAAAGTTGATGTACTGTCTGTGTTGTACTTGAAGTACTTAGTGTATCTGGCAGGCAGTTTGCGAAATCATTTTGTAGGGACACAACATGCAGTATGGTCAGTAACTACTACAAAAGTATTTTGCAGTTTGTAAATATAGTCTGTAATCCAATTTTCAAGAGCATCTGCCTTGTGAGTTGTGTTGCTGATTTTCTCCACCCTTCGTCTGGCTGTTAGTGTAGACGTTAACGTAACAAAAGCTTTGGCACAATAGCAAAGGAGGCCTGCAATTGGAAAACAAACAAAGTATTGCAGGTACTAAGCTTTCCAGCTGTTAGACCGTGGAGCGTATACGAGCCTGTTGGGAAGCATGTTTCATTCTGTGTATACATTTTGCCTTTTGGTGATGAAGAAAAGTATTATTATATCATTATGCAAGCTTGGGAAGCTGTGAAGTTGAATAAGCTTTCATAACAACTTTTTTAAATTCATTCTGTATCTGTTGTTGGGGCTATTGGATTACATCCCGTTTAACAAATACAATAAAAGAAAAACTCTTGAAAGCATAATTATTTAAAAGGGGAGTTTCAGATTCCCACATTAGCATGGAAATTGTGATTTTTCCCTCCTCCCACTAGTTGTTTTGCAGTTGGGGTTGGTTGGCATACTTTCATTGCAATTTCGTGTTTGCACAAGTTTAGGTGTGACCCTTTTGTTTTGACATGGCCCAGGGGTCATTCCCACAATGGACATCAATGAGATGGGTGACAAGATTTTAACAAATGTTTTGGAGGGCATGAACCACCTTCACGTCTGTACAAGGGCTGCTGCACCCCTGCTACTTATTTTATTCTACTTTTTGAGGTTTGTGTGGGGCTTGCACCACTACCATAATAGTAATTATTAATGGGTGTCGCATTACAGTGGATTGGTACTGGAATATACTTGGACAAGACTTGGTTCTGCGTATAGTTTGTAGTGACCCTTTTAAAGTTGTACATTTTGCCCTCTGACAATTCTTTATGAGGTACAAGGGGAGTGTAAAGCTGCACAACACAAACAGGGTAAAGCAGCTGCTTTTTTATGTTTGAGGTAATTGCTTTATTTTTTCTCTATTTTTTTCTCTCTTTGTATCCTTTCCCTTGCTGCATGTTTTTGCACATTGATCATCCCCAGTACCTGCCCCCTTCCCTTTATATCTAGGGAACAGGTCATCACGCTGTCCTCCTGTACATAAATGCTGCCAGAGCTGGAGAACATACATTATAGTTAGCTTACATTTCTACAGTGCACTTTTCTCTTGTGTTGGATTGGTAACATGTAAAGTCTCTCATTTATTAAATTTTTCTTCTGTAGTCTTATGACATTTCAGACTTTACAAGCCTGACTTTGGTATGTGACTAAAAAAATAACATAAGTACATCGTGGCCATATTGGTTGTTTACTGGGTACATTGGTCTCATTGGACCAAACAAAAGCAGGCACTTAAAGCAGGTGATTTTCATTAGTCTAGGAGTGTCAGTATTAGTGTGATTACCTCTGTGACACCCGTGCCCTGGCCCAGCAATCAAGGAGTCTCGATCCTTACCACTAATATATGAGGAAAGGATAACAAATACACACCGTAAAGTGCAATTTCCCTTAAGAGCACACAGAGATCACAGTCAGTCCAGGGCTGGTCGCTCCCTTGCTCCCCAGGTCCCAAATAAGACTCCCCACTGGCACAGATATAGGGTCCAGATCTCAGCCTAGCTGGACAAGATAAAATCTCCAGCACCCTCTCTCTCCAAACAGTGCTTCATGTCCCTGCCCAAGTAGCTGTCACACACACACACACACTTTGAGATAAGAGTTTACACACCCACACAGACACTTCGGGGGAAGGCTGGCACAGGTTCTCCAGCTGTGCCCCCTTTTACCCAGACTATATGGTAGTAATTACTGCCACCGCCCAGCTAATATTTATCAGCTACTCAAATGCCCTTAAAAGGGTGTCCAATTATTATTGTGCAATATTATTATCCAATTGGTAGTATAGCCCAGGGCTAAAGCTATAGGAGTGTCTTTGTACAATTTTACCAAAGGCATACAAGTACTCTAAAGAGGTTAAATTATCTCTGCACAAAACCAGCCACAGTTGAAAGGCTTTAAAATATTTAATAATAAATAATTAAAACCACAAGACAATACCTTCTCCTACACAGAGCTAGTCAAGAGTTCAGAGATCACATAAAAATACTTAAAATAAATCAGTAGTACAATTCTGATATCACAGAAAAACACTTAGTCTAATCTTTATAGTCCTAGCCATTTCTACAAGAAAACACACTTCTAAAATAACTTACTTACATAGAGCATAAGACAGTGCTGTGAGTTGGATGTTCAGACAAAAATGCTTAATAATCTCTGGTGCTCACTGTTTAAATTGAAACTCCAGTTCTGCTAAACATTACATCATCTTTTAAACCTTCATGGTGTTCCCAGGCTGACAGAAACTGCATTTACATTCTTTTACACTTAGAGCAATAAAGGACATTCCACATGTAAATTCTGGTCATTAACTTTAGCCTTAAAACAATAGGCAGGAAGCCTTTATCTAGCCAGACTGGAGCCGACTTTAGATCAAAGGATCACAACATGCTTTTACTGGGTCAGTAGAGAGCACTGTTGCCACATTTTCTAACAGTATTTTTTTCATTTAAGACAACAAGCCTGTGATTCACATTCATATTTACAAATGATAGAATTATCTATAAAATTCTATCTGGCTAGGCTGGCAGCCTTCACCCTTCTCTACCAGTCTTCACATTTCTCCCCCCGGAGAACTCAAGCTAGTTTTTCAAGTGCCCCTTGAGAAATGCCGTTTGAGAGGGTTAGGTCTATCTGAGTATACCTCACCCCATTCCCTGTCTTGGGAGACCATCTGCATTGGTATTGCTAAATCCACTGCAGTGCTGCACTGACATATCATATGCTTGCAACCCTAGGCTCCATCTTAGCAACTTGGCATTTTGCTGGCTGGCTCTGTTTAACTATATTAGGGGGTTGTGATCTGTAATAACAGTGAATTTTCTTCTATACAGATAAGGCTGAATTTTCTGCAGTACCCACACTATGGCTAGACATTCCTTTTCTACTGCTGCATAGCATTCCTCCCTGGGTTGGAGCCTACGACTGAGATAAACCACTGGGTGCTTTTCCCCCTCCATAGAAATCTGTCTAAGTACAGCCCCCATCCCATGGTTTGAAGCATCCACCTGCACAACAAATTATTTGCTGTAATCTGGACTGGCTAATACAGGGGGTCATCCAAAAGCTTCTTTAAGCTTCTGGAATGCCTGCTCACATGCTGGGGTCCACACTACCTTATTTGGCCTGTTCTTCCTTGTCAGGTCTGTGAGAGGAACAACTATGGTACTATAACTGGGGATGAACATTCTGTAGTACCCTGCTGTCTCTAAAAATGCCCTCACCTGCTTTTTAGTAACAGGTGCAGGCCATGCCTGAATAGCTTCCACTTTGGCTGGTTCTGGCCTTATCTTACCACTCCCCACTCAATGTTCTAGGTAGGAGACCTCTGCCATACCCACCTGACATTTGCTCAGCTTAATGGTCAACCCTGCCCTATGTAGTCTGCCCAGCACCTCCCTGAAATGCTGAAGGTGCTCTGGCCAGGAATGGCTGCAGATGGCAATATAATCTAGGTAAGCAAGGGCAAACCCTCCTGCTCCTGCCAGGATATTATCTACTAGCCTCTGGAAAGTCACTGGGGCATTCTTCATCCCAAAGGGCATCTTTGTGAACTCATACAAGCCAAAAGGAGTCACAAAGGCTGACTTCTCTCTAGCACTGGGAGTCAAGGGCACCTGCCAATAACCCTTGGTAAGATCAATGGTTGTAAGATACTTAGCCCCACCCAGCTGCTCTAGGGCCTCATCTGTCCCAGGCATGGGGTAAGCATCCAACTCTGTGTGACTATTTAATTTCCTGTAGTCCACACAGAACCTGGTGCTGCCATCCTTCTTTGGCACCAGCACCACTGGGGAGGCCCAGGGACTGTTGGACTCTTGAATCACCCTAGTTCCAACACCTCCTGGTCCTCCTCCCTCAGGGTCTGTCTGACTCTCTCAGGCACCCTATAAGGGGCCTGCCTAATAGGCCTTTGGGGTCCTGTATCCACCTGGTGTTGCACTAGGTGGGTGCACCCTGGTTTCCCAGTGAACATGTCCCCAAATTCCTGCAACACTGCTCGGATTTCTCAAACCTGCATAGGGGATAGCTGCTGGGACATTGCTACCCCTTCTACTGAGGTGTCAGCCCGAGCCTCACTGAGGAGATCAGTCCCCAGATCTCCCTCAGACTCCTCCTGCAATCCACTGCAAATGCTCAGCACAAGGGCCTCCCTATCATGGTAAGGTTTCATCATGTTAACATGGTACAATTTGTGCCCCTGCCATCTGCCTAGCAGTTCCACCATGTGGTTAACATCACTTACCTTTCTTACCACTTTGTAGGGACCCACCCAAGCTGCTTGCAGCTTGTTGTGTCTGAAAGGAATGAGAACCATTACCTGCTGCCCCACAGCATACTCTCTAGCTCGAGCATTCCTGTTATACCACACCTTTTTCTGTTGTTGGGCTTCTTCTAGGTTCTCCTGGGCCAAGCCCATGAGTTCCCTGAGCCTTGTCCTGATGTTTAGGACATAAACCACAACAGAGTCCTTGTGAAACTCGCACTCACCTTCCCACTCATCTCAAATTAAATCTAGAGGTCCCCTCACCCTATGCCCATACAGTAACTCAAATGGTGAAAAACCTGTGGATTCCTAGGGAACTTCTCTGTAAACAAACAACAGATGGGGCAAATATTTGTCCCACTCCCTCTTAACCTGATCTGCAAATACCCATAGCATGGACTTGATTGTAAAGTTTAACCTCTCAACAAGACCATTAGTCTAGGGATGGTAGGGGTGGTCTTCATGTGCTTTACCCCACAGGACTTCCACAGACAAGCCAGCAGGTCTGACCTGAAATCGGCATCTCTGTCAGTCAGTATTTATTTTGGGAAACCTACCCTGCTGAAAATCTCTAACAAAGCATTTGCCACCTTCTCTGCCTTAGTGGAGGACAAAGCCACTGCGTTAGGGTATTGTGTAGCATAATCCACTACCACTAGGATATACTTTTTCCCTGTGGAACTTGGAGTACTCAGAGGACCCACAATATCCATAGCTACCCTCAGAAATAGCTCCTCAATCACAGACAAAGGCATCAAAGGAACTCTCACCTTGTCTCCTGCCTTGCCTACGTTTTGGCACTGCTCACAGGTCCTGCAGTACCCTGTTAGATCTCTGGAAATTCCAGGCCAATAGAAGTTCTGCATAATATGCCTCTTTGTATGTTTTATGCCCATATGACCTGCAAAGGGAATATCATGGGCTATGGCTAGAAGCGCCAGACAGTAGGTTCTAGGCACTTCCAACTGCTATACTCCCTCACCTTCTAGCTCTCCCTCAGGGGTCCACTCTCTGTATAGTAACCCTTTGTCCCAGTATACAGATTCCCCCTTTCCTTGAGAATCAGGTGCCTCCCTAGCTACCTGCCTCAGGCCTTGCAATGTAGGGTCTGAGAGCTGAGCCTGTCTCAACTCTCTCCTTGTAAACCTTCCCAGCTCTCCTTCTGCAGGAAGTCTGGCATCCTCTGACAGTGGTGTCTCACTGTCAGCCTGGGTACTATTACTCACATCTACCTTTGCAGTCACTCTGTTCAAGGGACCATCAGTATCCCCAAGCAGCTGTGGATCACCTTCAGTTTCACTGCTACAGAGTAGCTCCTTGCCTGAAGTAACCACCTCACCAGTCCTGGCTGCAAGTATGCAGTCTGTCTGGATCTCCCCCAGGCTACCAGACCCACATTCTTGTCTCCTAGCCTGACCGCGTGTAACTGCATAAGCACATGGCACTGCCTCATCCAAATCCTTCCCTCTCAGGACATCTGCAGGATGGTAGTTTAGTACACTTGTTGTCATAGGCAAACTACTATTGGCATTTTGTCTTTCCCACTTACTGGGTCTCTCATCTTTTGTTCCCCATCTTGCCTTTGTGGACATCTGTATGCCACATGGCCCCACTGGTTGCATTCAAAACATTTAACCCTAGCTCCTGGATGTGTACCTGGACTAGTGGCTTCCCCTGCTAGTGGCAGATTCTGTTGTGGCAGTCTGTGCTGCCCACCATGGGTTCCTTTAGTCCCATGAGCAGTACTGGGTGTCCCCTTCCTGTGCAGGGCTGCCCTGCTTTGCCAGGTATAGGTCTCCCTTCTTCCCCAACTCATTTGAAGTAGCACATTGTCTATCAGCTAACCAGATCCTCAGGTCCTCAGACAAAGTGCTAAGGGTTTGTTCCCTCACCAAAAGGTCTGCCAGCCCTTCAAAGTGGTGACCTGACATCCACTCACCCACCTATGGAAATAAGTGCTCAATTCAGCAACATATTCACATGCACTTTCATCTGCCTTGCATCTATGCTCATGAAACATTTTCCTATACGTTTCAGGTGTTAACTTAAAACATTCTAATTGACATTTTTTTACAGCAGTATAATCAAAACATTTTAGCTAATGCAGTTAGAGCTTTACCATGGAGTAAGGGGGTCAGGAACTGTACCCAGAGCCCTTGTTCAATTTCATACTGTTTACATACCCTTTCAAATATATGAATGAAACTATCAAAGTTATCCCCCTCTTTAAACTGCAGAAGAAATTTACTGACTATTTGTGCTTCTGGGGTCCAGTTACTCTCTTCCCCATTACCTCCATGACTCTGGTGAAGAGTCAGCATCTCCTTCTCATGTTGCTTCTGTCTTTCCTTTTCCTCAGCTTCCAGATGTAACAGTTTCTCGTTCTCCTCAGCCTGTAGACTCATCAGTCTGTCAACTGCTTCTACTTCCAAATGCCTGGCCTCCAACTCAAGTCACTTTAGCTCCAGCTGGATTTTTAAGTCCACTGCATAAAGGTTGAGCTGTCCATTCTCCGAGGGAATTATATCTCCACTGCCAGTCTGATTGTCCTCCTGGTTGCTGTTTTCTGATGCAACTGTAACCAAGGCTGCAATCAGGTCTGCCTTAGTCAGGTTTCCATGCACCAGTCCCCTAGCCTGGCACATCTCTGCCAGCTGGCTCCGTGTCAGCTTTCCATACTTCTCTGCTGACATGCTGCCTGCTCACACTGACTAACTAGGCTAACAAAAGAAATAAAACAATTGTGATCTGAACTCAAGTATTCACTGCATGGCTGTTTTAGAGTACAAAACACCTTCAAAGCTCACTGTACACAAGCTACAGGATTCACTCTACCCACACCAGTACAAGCCAATTAGTATTTGCCAACTAATTAATATGTGATGTGGATATCCCACCGCTGCCAAACAATTAATATGTGAGGATATCCCAACCACTGCCACCAATTAATATGTGATGCCCATGCCCTGGCCAGCAATCAAGGAGCCTCAATCCTCACCACTAACACCAGAGAAGGTGTCTCATATATGAGGAAAGGATAACAAGTACACACAGTAAAGTGCAATTTCCTTTAAGAGTACACAGAGATCACAGTCCATCCGGGCTCGTCGCTCCTTTGCTCCCCAGGTCCCCAGTAAGACTCCCCACTGGCACAGCTATAGGGTCCAGATTTCAGCCTAGCTGGGCAAGATAAAATCTCCAGCACCCTCTCTGTCCAACAGTGCTTTGTGTCCCTGCCCACGTAGCTGACACACACACACTTTGAGATAAGAGTTTACACAACCACACAGACACTTCTGGGGAAGGCTGGCATAGGTTCTCCAGCTGTGCCCCCTTTTACCCAGACTATATGGCAGTAATTATTGCCACCACCCAGCTAATATTTATCAGCTACTCAAAGGCCCTAAAAAGGGTGTCCAATTATTACTGTGCAATATTATTATCCAGTTGGTAGTATAGCCCAGGGCTAAAGCTATAGGAATGGCTTTGTACAATTTTACCAAAGGCATACAAGTACTCTAAAGAGCTTAAATTATCTCTACACAAAACCAGCCACAGTTGAAAAGTTTTAAAATATTTAATAATAAATAATTAAAACCACAAGACAATACTTTCTACTACACAGAGCTAGTCAAGAGTTCAGAGATCACACAGAAATACTTAAAATAAATCAGTAGTACAGTTCTGACATCACAGAAAAACACTTAGTCTAATCTTTATAGTCCTAGCTATTTCTACAAGAAAACACACTTCTAAAATAACTTACTTACATAGAGCATAAGGCAGTGCTGTGAGTTGGATGTTCAGACAAAAATGCTTAATAATCTCTGGTTCTCACTGTTTAAATTGAAACTCCAGTTCTGCTAATCATTACATCATCTTTTACAACTTCCTGGTGTTCCCAGGCTGACAGAAACTGCATTTATATTCTTTTACACTTAGAGCAATAAAGGACATTCCACACGTGAATTCTGGTCATTAACTTTAGCCTTAAAACAATAGTTAGGACGCCTTCATCTAGCCGAACTGGAGCCGACTTTAGATCAAAGGATCACAACATGCTTTTACTCGGTCAGTAGAGAGCACTGTTGCCACATTTTTGTAACAGCATTTTTTTCATTTAAGACAACAAGCCTATGATTCACATTCATATTTACAAAAGATAGAATTATCTATAAAATTCTATCTGGCTAGGCTGGTAGCCTTCACCCTTCTCTACCAGTCTTCACAACCTCCATTAGGTTGTCTCTTTTCCAAATGTTGGCTATGGGCCTGCACATATATTTCTGTTTATGGCTGCAGGTAATGGATGGGGAATCTAAGAAAAGCCAGATGTGTTTTTCACCAGAGACAGCTCAATGATTCTGGTTTGATCAGACACCTACCGATGGCAGTATTACTTGGTTGCAAAGTAAAAAATGGGTGGCTTATGAATTCTGAGATAACACTAATGCTAATGGCTGGTAAATGCTTGTTTATTTAGGGATGGCAGTGAAAATTGGTGTTTTTTTTCCAACACAAATAACAGAAGTTGCATAGTACTAAGGTATTCCTTTGTGGAATAGGAAGCCTATGTGATCAGTATGACAGTGGTCTCTCTTGGGAGATAGGGTGATGAATCTGCACATTTTGGCTGTAATTCATTTAGAGGGGAGATCTTTTTCTTTTTTTTCTTTTTTTTTTTCTTTTTTACAGGTAGATGGAGTGGGAGGGAGGCATATGACCCAAGGGCAGACTGGCCAGCTGTTGTGCTATTCAAAACAGTGGCTGTATGTTTCATTATGGTGCATGTACACAGGAAGAAATGTTAGTGGATGGTCATTTGAGAAATATTTCATTCTGGTGCTTGTGCATATATCAACATTTTATTCAAGGGATCGCTTGGGTGACTGCTTAATTTTGGTGATTGCACATACTAGGAAATGCTACTGATGGGTTGTTTGGCAAAACATTTCATTTTGGTGATTGTGCATATCTCAACATTTTCCTGAAGGGGTTGCTTGGGGGAATGTTTCATTTTGGGGCATGTGTATAACATGTACCAATGAAAATGTTGCTAGGGTAAATAATTAATTTGTGTACCAGAGAAGTGCTTGTGCATACATGATCAGACTGCTGAAGTGACTGGTGGGCAAAACAGTTTATTGTGTTATTTTTGGCTCTTATGCATACACAACACAAACAAATGATTCACTGGCTTACTGTAAGGTGCCATGCCATGTTCTCTCAGCTGATCTGTTTGCTAGAATATTGCAGTACAGTTACGTTGTAACAAGCATAGGTTTTAGTCATGGTTATTATAATTTTTTATTTATGTATCCAGCTTTCAAGAATCATTTATTATCTGTTAACAATATGCACTTACTGTATTGAGGAAAACTGATGATAAATCCGTCTGAAGAAATGTTGGAATGATGGATAACAAACAGTGCTGATAAATATATCTAACCGTTCTGCACATACATTCTGATTCAGTCTTTCTTTCTACTGAATAATGTCTGGGTGGTATGAGAGGCTTAGTTAAATATATTTTATTGCTGATTTTGGCATTGCTCAACCAGTATTTTGGATAATATTTCTACATTTTTCACCTCTGTGTCTTATTGTTACCAGAGGGATGGTTAGGTGAGATTACATGAATTACTACATTTTGGACTAATTCTTACATGGATGAACCAGATACATTTGACATTTCTGCTTGTATTATTGCATTTCTAATTATACTCAGTAGTTGCCTGAGTGAGGTAAAGGTTATTACTTGCTGACTACCAGCATGCACCTGCCATATATTTTGGGCATTTTTCCTGGCTTTGTCAGTCCTGTGTGGAAAGTAAGTGGTAGGAGGAAGGGCTCAGTAATATCCAAGTGTTACAGTATTTCTACTGAATTATAATGAATGCCTACTCAAATGGTTATGTCCAGCTATTATCACCTGTGTCTGAGCATGCATAACTTTCAAGTGATGAAATGCAGCTCATTACCACATTAACAATAAGTGCAGTTACAATATAGCACTGAGTCATTATCACTTTTCAGGTAAAACTCTCAGCAGCTGTCACTGTTATTCACATACGTAGAGGTCGTTATCACATTGATGAATGCACAAGCCAGATCTGGGTTTTTGCCTATGTGCAGTCATTTTAAGCCAACCCACATCAGTTTCTTTATATCATTTTTAGAATTTGTTTGATACACAGTAAAGTGCTCATTGTGGTTATATGGTTGGCAGAAGAGACCAATATGCATATAAATGGGGGACAATGACATCCCTAGATCTAGACACAGCCCCTTTATTTCTAAGCTGTGCAATATAAAAGGATGTTTTACAACAAAATATACAAGTTGGTCAATAGTTAGGTCACTGTCCATGTAAGTTCGCAAATCCCAAACAACTGGGTCAACTCTTAGGGGGGTCTATGGTCAATGTGCTAGTTCCTTGGGTTAGATGACTTCTCAAAGGATACAATAATGCATTTTTGGCATTTAGTTAAAGTTCATGATCTGGGCACCAGTTATTTATTTATTTGAGACAAACCTTACTGCAAGGGATTCAAAGACTGCTCCTAGCTTGTAGTCATAACATCATAGGATCATAGGAGGTTACTAGGCTATTGACCCTAAGGCCCTTATAAGCCTAGCCAAGAGTTTAGGCCATGTTTAGACAAATCAGCACCCAATGCCCATATCCAGCTTATAGATGGTGCTGAACCATCATGAGGATGCCCGACCTGCAAGATTAACCTGTCTGTTGAATGCTTTGGTGAGTACCATGGCCATAAGGGTCTAGCAGATTGCTGACAGCAGTAAGATGTACAGTGCACACTGTACAACATAAAGTTCTGGCCAGGCTGTTGGGTGCATCAGAGTGTGTCATACCCAACTCCTGTGGATCTTATGATCAACCTGGATGGCAGTTGGGAACTTGGAGACTCTTCAGCTCAGTCCCATAGTGCTGCTTTCCTAGGTAACCATGGCCTCAGAGGTGCCACTGTGATGCAATTTCCCCCCCCCCCCGGGAAAGGACACATGCAAAAAGAGAAAGCCTGGGTCAGTCTTGGTCCTTTCACATGTTGTCTTGGTGTAGCTCTCCACTCAGTCTCCCTCCCTTCAGGTGTAGTAAATGTATGTAGGTCAGGGTAGTAAATGTATGTAGGTCAGGGCAAGAGGGTTTACATTACCTCCCCCTTTTCACTCCTTATGGCCATTGCTGAAAGGACACATGTAAGTGGAAAAGGCAGAGGTAAGGCAGAGTGCTGGCATTGCATGCAATTGGGAGTCATTGCTGCTACTAGCAGTCTGAGTGGGTAGCCAGCACAGGTATGGGACACTTCAGATGCCCACGACCTGAAACCCCATGCCTGTCCTCGACATATTAGTGGAGTGGCAGTCCATACCCTGATTTTTCCATTTACATGAGCCCTTTCTGTGCCCCCTTGTCAGTCATTGTGTGTAATTTGGTTTTTGTGGGTAGTAGGTATGTACCTCTACAGTGTCGTCACCACTTATGTACCTTATGAAAATAATAATGCCCCTGTGGATAGGAGTGAAGATTTGGATGGTCTAACCAGGTAATGCATTATGATATACATATATATGTAGTCTTCCAATACATCTGTCAAACATCAGTAGTAATCTGTTTGCATTTTCTTTCCTGTGCAGGTTCATCCACCTTCTGACACTGACATGGCTTCACGACCAGGAGAATGACAAATGAGAGTGTGGGTATGTGGCCATTCCTACATTCACTGGGCTGCCAGCCATGCTTCTGAAACTGAAAACCAGTACAACTTGAGCTTCCCCACATCCAGTGTGAAGGTATACTGGATTGCAAGAAGAGGTATGCATTAGAGTGGAGTCCTGCAGTTGTTGGAAGAGAAGTGTTCCATCTACCCTGAGCCTGACATTTTTGTGCTGCACATTGGAGGGAATGATGTCATCAGTCAACCACTCGGAAGGCTACGGTTTTAAATCAGAGCAATTTTTGAACAGCTGCAGTTGTGGTGGTCACATTTTCATTTTGTGTGGTCTGATATAATTCCTCACCAGATAATGGAAAACAGCAAACAGACAATGGGCAGTGCACAAGACCAGACGTTTATAGAATGGGTTCATGCATGGCTTGATGCACAGGGTTGGTGGATCTACAATCTGCCATGACAGCATCACCACAGAAGATGTTCACCTGTTCAGAAGGGATAGCGTTCACCTAACTGAAGAGGTCATTGTGTTGTTCTTGACTGACCTCCACAATGGCGTGAGGAGAGCTATGCAGGATTGGTAACATGCAACTTGTGAGAAGAATGGGAAACACCCATGACCAAGTAGGACCAGTATGGTAAGAAGCTCTATTATGAATTGCGTTGTGTAAAATTATATTTTTCTGAGATTGGCAAATAACTGTGGGAAGGAGTTGGTGAAGATGCTGAGAAAGAACAACTGTTTCAGGAGAGTGCTACCAGGTACAATTAAATATGTCAGTAACCATCCTGCAATACTTCATTTTTTATTCTTTTTTTATCAGGCATGTGTAGAGTTTAGACGACAGGAAGGGCTTAGTAATACAGAACTTGAGTCCTTAGGTCCATTGCTGAATGGACATATGCAAAGATAAATGGCATAGGTAAGGAAGACAGCTGACACTGAAGGAGGTTGTGAGATTTTAGTGGTATCAGCTGTCTGAGTGGGTAGCCAGCACAGGTATCAGACACATCAGATGGCCTTGCATGCCACTAAAGTCCCATGCCTGTCCTGGGTTCATTAGTGGAGTGGCAGTCCTTACCTTACTTTTTCTCTTTACATGTACCCATTCAGCAGCATGTTGGCTACACCAAGAATGTGTATATTTACAATGATTTATATCTACATGGTAAAACAACTGGGTCTGAATGCTGTACACATGTACAGATATCCATTTGTTTAGGACTTATGGTTATAGAAATTATGATTTATTTTCATATTTTGGTAAATAACTTTGCAAGGGAGCATCTGAATGTGGTACGTAATACCTCATTTTAAAGACAATATTCATAGTTCCAACATGGTAAAAGAACTGTGCCTGTATGTTATACACATGCACAGATATCAAAGTTTGTTTTGGAGTTATGATTATGGAAATTATGATCTTTTTCATATTTTGGTAAATAACTTTGCAAGGGCATCTGAATGTGGTAAGTAATACCTCATTTTGAAGACAGTATTCATAGCTCCAACATGGTAAAAGAACTGTGCCTTTATGTTGTACACATGTACAGATATCAAAGTTTGTTTCAGACTTAGGTTATGGAAATTATGATTTTTTTTATATTTTGGTAAATAGCTTTGCAAGGGAGCATGTCAGTGTGCCAAGTAATACCTCATTTTAAGACAGTGTTACTCCTTACAACATGGTAAAAAAACTGTGTCTGTGCACTGTACAAATGTACAGATATCACAGTTTGTTTAGTCTTGTAGGATTATGAAAGTTATACATTTCCAATACTTCTCATTATTACACCCATATCTTTGCATGGGAGCATGGTGATGACACAAATGATACATCATTTTGAAGCTGACATTGAGACACACAATTTCTACACTGATATATAGCCCCTGTCTGTTACAGGTGATGAGATATTATGCTTTATTTACCAATTATGAGAAATATTATATTAATCATATTTCTGTGATTATCTCTGTATAGGAGAATCGGACAGTAATGGTTAAGGTATCATTTTAAAGCTGACATTCAGACAAATAAATTAAATACAAATTGTATGGGTCTACATGGTACATTGACCAAGATATCATGCTTTGCTTTTTCAAAAAGGTAAAAAATATGCACAATATCAGCATTCCTTGCCATATATTTAATAGTGCCTTTGATACACACTATCAACATTTATACTGCTGGAAAGGTCAGTGTCTGCTGAACAACTGTCACCTTTACATTATTAGTCTAGCTCTTTTAGTTAAAGAGTTATGAATATTTGTTTTCTGTATGGTATTACAAATGGATTTTCTGAAAATGAGCTCAGACTGCACTGTTGTTCATATGGAGGAATTAAGCAGGCAGCTTTTTCTGAGCTGCTTCAGAGTGAATGAGTTAAGGACAGAAAGAATGAGGGCATTTAGCATTTTGTCTTGAAAACATCCAACTCACCAATATCTGGCTGTGTTCTGTATGTAAGTAGGATTTTAGACTTCAGTGTTTCTCTTAGATATAGCTAGGAAATAGGAAGATTCAACTAAGTGTTTTTCTCTATTGATGTCAGAACTATTCTGCTGTATTATTTTAAGTATTTCTCTTTAATCTCTGAACTGTTGACTAGCACTGTGTGATAAGAAGTATTGTCTTGTGTTTTTATTAAATATTTTTAAACCTTTCAACTGTGGCTGTTTTGTGTAGAGATAATTTAAGCTCTAAGAGTACATTGCATGTATATAGTGATACTGGCCATGCCACTCCAAATACGCCTTGACTGCTCAGTTGCACTTTCCATTTGGATAATAATATTGCACAGTATAATTGGACACCCTTTCATAAGGGCCTTTTGGTAGATGATAAATATTAGTGGGTGGAAGTAGTACAACTGTATAGTCTGGGTAAAAGGGGCACAGCTGGAGAACCTGTGCCAGCCTCCCCAGGAGTGTCTGTGTGCTTGTATATAACTCTTATCTCAAAGTGTGTGTGTGTGTGTGTGTGTGTGTGTGTGTGTGTGTGTGTGTGTGTGTGTGTGTGTGTGTGTGTGTGTGTGTGTGTGTGTGTGTATGTGTGTGTCAGCTACTTGGGCAGGGACACAAAATGCTGGTTGGATGTGCACTGGCACAGCAATCAAGGAGCCTCAATCCTCACCACTAACAGTATGCCCAGATTCACCAGGTGGACAGGAGAAATCACCGGAAGCTGACCCTTGGACATGCCTGTTTAGGTGCTTTTTTGTAAAGTATAAGAGCTGTTTTCCCTTACCTTTGCAAGATACATTGCAAGTATAGGCTGCTTAGTGCCTACGATTAATTTCTCCTTATTGACAAGGAGAGTTGAGTGCTTGTATCAGTTTCAGGCTTCCTAGTGCTTTCCAGCAGGTTCTAGAGCAAGTGCTAGTCACAGGGGTTCAGATTTTAGTGCTACTACTGAGAAACCAGCTAGTTCTAAGGGAAAACTTGAAAAGCAGACTTTCTGGCACCTGGAATACTTTAACTGTAGCCTCGCAGTGCTGCACAATGTGAAAAATGTGCAAACACACGTGTTTTTAAGCCAGAAAGTTGAAAGGGATCTAACAGCATTTTCTTCCATTTAAGAGAACAAGCCTGTGGCTTATATTAATATTTACAAATGACAGAATTATCTACAAAATTCTATATGGCTAGGCTGGCAGCCTTCACCTATCTTCACAGCTATTATGATATAGTGAGCAACAAATGTCTTACAAAGACCCAGTGTTCCAAGGAATCCATTCATGTGCTATTCTGGTAAGAGGGATAGGCCAGGCCTGAATAGCTTTCACCTTTGCAGGCTCTATTGATTCGGTCACCACTGAACTGTTGACCAAGATAAGGCACCTCAGCTATTATAACCTGCCAGTTTGTTGTCTTGGTAGTTTCCTCCTGCCCTTTTTGGTCTCAGCACCTCCCTAACACATTGAACCTGTGCCTGCCAAGACTAATGATAGTTTGAATTATCATCTATATAAGAGGAGCCTAGTCTCCAGCTCCTGTTAGGATGTGATCTACCAGCCTGTAGAAAGTTTCAGGGGCAATTTTAATCTCAAATGGCATTTCTGTAAATTCAAGCAACCTTAAATGTTTAACAAAAACTAGTCACTCTCTCTTGATGCAGGTGCCAGAGGTACATGTCAGTAACCCTTAGTCAAGCCAATAGTAGTTTGATACTTACCTACACCTAACTGGTGTAAGGTTTCATCTGTCTTAGTCATGAGGTAAGCATCTAACTTTGACTGCTTTAATTTTCTATAGTTTACATGAAACCAGGCACTCTGTTCTTTTTTTAGTACTAACACTACCATTGAGATCCGGGGACTGCTGAATTCCTGGACCTCCCCAGATCCAGCATCTCCTACAACTTCTCTTACATGGTTTGATTGGCTTACGTAGGCACTGCATAAGAAGCTTGTACAATTGGTAGTTAAATCACTGTGCCCACAAGGTTTTCTGTCAGTTAGGTGTACTGACTTAGCAATGAATATGTCTCCAAACTCCTGCAGTATGGCTTGGATTTCCTCAGCCTGAGAAAGGAATAGTTGCTATGAAAGCACTACCTCATCCACTGAGGTGTCAGACTGAGTCTTATTGAACAGGTCTGCTATAAGATTATCACCTGATTCTCTCCGTAACCCACTCTGATTCTGTCTGTGACCTACTCTGATTCTCTATGTAACCCACTCTGATTCTGTCTGTAACCCACTCTGATTCTGTCTGTCACCCACTCTGATTCTCTCTGTGACCCACTCTGGTTCTCTCTGTGACCAACTCTGATTCTCTCTGCAACCCACTCTGATTCTCTCTGTAATCCACTCTGATTCTCTCTGTGACCCACTCTGATTCTCTCTGTAACCCACTCTGATTTTCTCTGTGACCCACTCTGATTCTCTCTGTGACCAACTCTGGTTCTCTCTGTGACCTACTCTGATTCTCTCTGTAACCCGCTCTGATATTCTCTCCATAACCCACTCTGATTCTCTCTGTGACCACTCTGATTCGCTCTGTAACCCACTCTGGTTCTCTCTCTGACCCACTCTGATTCGCTCTGTAACCCACTCTGATTCTCTCTGTAACCCACTCTGATTCTCTTTGTGACCCGCTCTGATTCAATCTCTAACCCACTCTGATTATCTCTGTAACCCACTCTGGTTCTCTCTGCAACCTACTCTGGTTCTCTCTGTGACCAACTCTGATTCTGTCTGTGACCCACTCTGATTCTCTCTGTGACCCACTCTGATTCACTTTGAAACCCACTCTGATTCTCTCTGTGACCCACTCTGGTTCTCTCTCTGACCCACTCTGATTCTTTCTGTAACCCACTCTGATTTTCTCTCCATAACCCACTCTGATTATCTCTGTGACCTACTCTGATTCTTTCTGTAACCCACTCTGGTTTTCTCTCTGTAACCCACTCTGATTCTCTCTGTGACCCCCTCTGATGCTCTGACCCACTGCATATACTAAGTACCAGTGTCGCTCCATCATGGTGGAGCTTCATCATATTAATTCTAGTTTCTTCTTCTTAGCTAGTACCGCCACCACAAAGTTAACAACACTTCTGAAAGGATGCTGCCATGCTACTTGCAGCTTATTCTGTTGAACAGGAATATGAGCAATCACCTTTTATAAAACTGTATTCTTAGGCAATAACTACCTGGTCATACCAGAGCTTTTGTTTCTGTTATGCTTATACTAGCTGCTCCTATGAAACCTCATAAGCTTCCTAAGCCTAATCCTGAAATGTAGGGCACATTCCAAAACAGATTCCAAGTAGGAATCACATGTACCCTCTCTCTCTCTCTCTCACTTCAAATTAGATCTAACAACTTTCTCACCCTGTGACCATGCTATAGCGTAGCTGGTGAAAACCCTGTAGATTCCTGAGGTAGCTCTCTTTATACAAAGAAGACACTGATCAAGTACTTATCCTGCACTCACTTAAAGTGGTCTGAAAATGTTCTCATCATGTCTTAAGGGTACAGTTAAATTCTTTACCAGGGCATTTGTTTGTGGATGGTGAGGGGCAGTCTCTAACTGCTTTATCTCACAATGTTTTCACAAACAGGTCAGTGGGTCTGACCAATATTAGCAATATTACCATATCTGTCAGTATTTATTGAAGAAAACCTACCTTTCTGAAAATGTCTAGCAAATTATTTACCTCCATTTCTTCCTCACTAGAAGACAGCATTATCACCTCAGGACACACAATAGCATAGTTTATTACCACCAAGATATAGCTCTTACTTCTTGTGCTTGGGATGCCAAGAGGCTCCATGATAGTAATGCCTAACCTTTGAATTGGTTCCTTAATAATGGAAAAATATCTTTATTTCCTACATGGCCAGCCTTTTGGCACTACTAACACAGTTTGCAATACCCTTTCATGTGTAGTCCAGTACCTTGTCAATAGAATTTTTATATAACTCTCCATTTTGTGCATGTTATGACCACATGGTGTAAAAAAGGGGTGTCCTGAGCTATTGCCTGAAGTGCCCAATGTTAGCCATTTGGGGCTACCAGATGTTGCACTGTTTCTGTTTTTAGCCCTCCTTCAGATGTTCACCCACAGTATAATAACCCCTTGTCCCACTATATAGACCTCTCTAGCCATGAGAATCAGGTGCCTACTTGTCACCCCCCTCAAGTCCTGTAAGGTGGGATACCTAAGCTATGCCTATCTCATTTCTTTCTTTGTGATCCTCCTTTATTCATCTTCTAAAGTATATTTAGCATCTTTTGACCACTGTGGCTCAGCTTCAAGCTTGCTGCTTTTATCTTGCTCATCTTAAAAAGCAATAAAAGTCCACTAGCATTTGGCAACTATGGATCAGATTCAGGTTTGGTGTTACTGTCTGGCTCTTGCCCTGAAGTAACCACATTATTACCTTCTTTTAGAGATACGAAAAAAGGCTAGGTCTGTTACCTGCTGCCTTTCTCATTGAAATGTCAGCACCCCAAATGACCAGTGACAACCCTCCAAAAAAGAAAAAAAAAAGAAAGATGGAAATTGCAGGAGAAGAAAGTGTTCCACCCATCTGCCTAAGTGGAGTGGACTGTCTGAGTAGCTATTGCTCCTTTTTAACAACTGTAGGCTTAACAATACGGGTCTATATTATATCATCGAATGCTTAAAAAAGTGAACGCTGATTGATCGAGCTAATTTAAGCAAAAGCTTACAATCTCAAACTGTCAGATCAGCGATTTTTTTCCCAGGGAAAAAAAATCACTGATCCAAAACACATACACACAACACAAGCACACCAAACAAGCAGAAATCCACACACATACACCTAAAATCTGATACCTAACCCTACACTAAACTATGCACACACCACTAACTACCCACTTACCTTAACCCAAACCCTAACCCTAAGGTCCGTCACTATCGCACACTCACCTCACTCGCTCCCTAATCCTAACTCACTTAAATCCGCCCTAACCCTCATGTCCACTCAATCGCACACACACCTAACCCGAGCCCTAACCCTAACTCACCTAAATCACCCTAACACTCACATCCACACAATCGCACACTTACCTGAATCTGACCGGTAACTTTCCACCATAACACTGAAAATACCAAAGCAACAGAAACGGACAACCGAATTCTTTCCCTAGGAAAAAATTCGAGTTTCTGCTGCTTCGATATTTTGCAGTTTCGCGAAAATAAGTTCGATCAATCAGCGTTCGCTTTTTTAAGCATTCAAGGATATAATATAGACCCAACAATACATATGTATGATGTAGTATCCCATTTAAGTTGTGTTTTCCTCTTCTAGGATGCAGTACAGTCACTTGTGGTAATTTACAACAGCTGTTGTCTAAAGACAACCCACCACTATAGTGGTGCTACCTTTTTTAACTGCCTCACATGGCTTTTGTTACCCATGCAGTCACTATGGGCATTTGGAAACATCTGATCCCAAGACCTTAGTAGTGAGTACTGGAACCAGTGTCTTTTTTTCTTTGCCTGTGTAACTTGCTGTGATGGAGTAGAGTGCCCCTGTGGATTCTATTATAGCCATTGTAGTAGTAGTTAAGTCTTTCTTGTGCAGTTATGCCATTCTGGCTAAATAGAGGTCACAGTTTTTACCCATTTTCTCATCCATATTAAACTACTGGTCTGTCAACCAGATTTTCATACCCTCAGACAAAGTACTTGCTCCTTTATCAAAAACGCTGCCATGTTTAAAAAAATATCAGTTTGGCATCAACTCACCTAATTATTAAGGTAATTGTTTAGTTCTGCAATTAAATCACAGACACTGCCCTCTGCTTTCCTCTTGTGCTTTCTAAATGCTTTTTATATTTATTTATTTATTTATTTCAGTTTGATAACCGGGGAGGTCCACTGGGCTCAGGAGCCCATTTTCAGTGGAGGCCCGGGGAGAAAAGCTCCACATTACATAGTAAATATATAAGTTATAAGCTTTAGGAGTTGATTTAAAACGTTCATAAAGAACATTTTTAATTTTTAAATATAAAAACAGTCAACATATTTCATTTTAGAGTTGAAGACCACTGGCTAATCCCGTTCGATTCTCAGTTAGAGTGTCTTCTGTGTGGAGGCATACGTGAATGGGGCGTGCCTTCGTTGAAGGTTGTGCATCAGGGCTGGTAACCCGGTATGTAAAAATCCACTACCAATCATTAGCGGACCAGAGTTCCGCTGTGGCGACCCCTAACCGGGAAAAGCCGAAAGACACAAACAAATTTTTAAATTAATATTTTGTTTGTTCCCTCCACTGTCACTGTTGATGTGCTGCATACCACTGTAAAAACATGTCTTTTGTAATTTGTGTGTATACTGAACATGTCTAAATAACTAAATGCATCTGTAATTTTTCTATGTGGAGTTTTCTCCCCGGGCCTCTGCTGAAAAAAGGCCTTTTCGGCTCAGTCAGACACACCCGGTTAACAAATGTAAAATAAATAAAATAAAACAAATAAAACGTGAGGTAAAAATCTGGATATTCTGTGAAAATCTGGACAGTTGAGCGGTATCATGCTGCTTAATTTTCTGTCATGCTTCAACCTCCAGGCACTTTACTTCCTGCACCAGCTCCAGTTTCTACAGTCCAAGCTGCATTTTGACATAATCTCAAAGTATATTAACTTGTCCTTTTGCTGCATGCTGCATACATACAGGCTCTGCCAGGCCATTTGCAGATTCAGTGGACTGAAATTCAACTTTGCACAAAGCCACTATCAGCTTCTTTTTTGTCAGACCAGCATGTGGGTGTACCTTTGACTTACATTCTTTAGCCAGATGCATCACTGACATTTTGCCATATTCTTCATAGCTCATGTTGCTGCTTCCAAAAATAATTAATGTGCACTATATCTTCTGTATATTTAACTCTTGGCTGCAAAGGTGCACATAGCTTTTGTTGACAAAACTTTTTCCAGGGTATAGAAGTCTAATTTATAAAGTCCATACCACTAACAGCAATTAATATGTCACTAGTTTTAAGTGGACACAACTGAGATTAGTATATATACAAGGTGTTCAGAATTGAGAGTGTATGGTAAATGAACACACACAAGCACACACACACACACACACACACACACACACACACACACACACACACACACACACACACATACACACACACGCACCTACCCACACACTTACCCACACACACACACACACACACACACACACACGCACACACGCACACACGCACACACGCACACACACGAACACACACACACATTATGGAGTACCTAATAGCTTTTTAAACCTGTTGATTAATCAGTATACACTGCTTCTGGTCACTGTTTGTATGGCAGCACTGGTTTTCCCTCTGTCTCTCTATATCTGGTAGTACATTAATTCTATGTGTTACAAAGGCTTAATATTGGGTTCCTCTGATTATAACTAATTCTCAAATGTTTGTCAGACTTCACCTCTTGAGCTTTACTTTGCACCATTCTAGAGGTGAATTTCTTTATATTCATTTTTGAAACACATTACTAGTTGGTTAGGATCAGCTACTCAGTCATAATCCTATAGACTATGGATGGACAGTAACACTTAAGCTTAGAGATGCTTACCAGAGCTATTATGATTGATGATAACCCAGTGTGGGGTAATGCGGCAGGTCATGTACTTTACAGGAAATCTGAGAACGGCTATGTATAAAGATTACTTCTGATATAACTGTAAAAGTAGGTCATAAGCAATTTTCTGTTTCTTGCTTTTCAAAGCCATTTTTTTTTACAGATTAGACATGGCGTAGAATGTGAAGTCTGGCATCACATTTTAATGTTAAGAAATTGCTATTACAGTAGGAAGAGGTTAGGGAGATTTGTAAACATTGCTAAATATAATGAAACAGATCCTTAAAGTATGAATGAAACTTTTCAATGGATTTGGAAAATAATATATATTTATAAAAGTAAGAGACCGCTTAAATTGTAGGGTAGGTTTTAAGCATTTTACAGTACAGATGGCTGCAACTCAGATATTTTGTGAAACAAAAGTATTGATTCTTTGTCAACAAACAGTAGAGTGTGGTTATTCCTAAGAAAGGAACCTTTGTATTTATAAGAGTTCTACATTAACGTGTTGCTGCATTAGTTTACATTCTATAAATTATCATGCTGTTTTATTTTTCTTTTTGTCCAACTACTGCTGAGTTCATATTCCCAGCTCACCCTTCTCTTCCTAGGGCCACTGCAACTTTGAGGATACCCCAGAATTGCCTCTTGACCAAATGGTTATAATTCCTTCAGAAAGGAAGTTGGATTATGAATGCCTCAACAACCGGGGAGAGGTACAGAGAAGCTCTGGCCATCATACTGAGGCCACCTGTTTTTTTTTCTCTTTTAAATCTGATCTCCCTGTTATATGCTAGGCTGATATCACCTACATGACTGTGCAGTGGTGTTACTAAGGAGTACTCTCCACCCTATGTGGTGGCATGGTCCTCTTTGTCTGTCCACTCACAGTAATGCCATCTCTTATCATATCACCATTGTCACTACCATCAGTGTTGATGAACCAGTAGCATTCCCTGGACATACCCCCACAACCTGTCTCTGCAGAAGAGGTGAACAGGCAATGTCTTATCATTTAACTTCTGCTGACAGTAGCTTCAGCAGCTGCTACTAATCTAAGGTGAGGCACCTCAGCCACTGTAAGGGCTTTATCTCTCTAAGCCAAAACAGCTGGCTACGTTGCCATACTATTGTAGAAATTACATTTTGTTTACTATGATTCAGAGACACATATGGATGAACCTGACAGTCTATGAGTAGCTAAGTAAGAATAGATTAAACAGTCAATATTCTGAACATCCTTATTCTAAATCCACTGTAGCCACCAGTGGATGAAACAGACTTATCCTAGACTTTCTGTATCCATCAAGAAAATGCCACTTTGTATCAAGACAGCAGAATATTTTTTTTTAAATTACATGCAGGTGCAAAGAAATTGCATTATTTTCTTAAGTTCTCCTGATTATTCATCTGGTTGCAGTGCTTGTTAGGCAATTTTCATTGATAATGACATCATAAAAAGTGTTGATTCAAACTTCACAGGTACCACTGCCAGACAAAAACACCTTGTAGCAAAGGGTTTCTTCTAAGATATGAGCTGCTGCAAAATATGAGGTAGTGAAGATTCAGGGAATTAATTGCTTTATCTCTTGTGGCATAAACTATTTATGATGAAAACAGATGACGCATCAAGAACGTTTAGCATAGTCTGTCAATGGTGCCAAGTAATTAGCAATAACCTGCAAAAAAGACAATACTTCAAGCTTGCATTTCAGCACGTGAAATGAATTTAAGTTGCATCCTCTCTTTTGCATAACTATTAACACTGTAGCATGGGCACAGTGTGTGTGTGTGTGTGTGTGTGTGTGTGTGTGTGTGTGTGTGTGTGTGTGTGTGTGTGTGTGTGTGTGTGTGTGTGTGTGAGACACGGATAGTGAGCATGTATGTGTGTTGGTACCTATGTACTCCATGATGTCTGAAGTGAAATTGTGACCTCTCATCATCAGACAATCTTTGCAACAGAATGAAACATTTTCAGAGAATATGGAATGGGATTTTACCTTTAAAACATTCACTTCAATGAGGAACATTAAGGTACTGTTAAATGAAGAGAAGCATCATGCATTAGTGCATATGGTTATTTCAGATTATTATTGAACAATTAAATGAAATAATGCATTACATATTTGTGCATGAAGATATTTTTGTCTTAGCATTCCTAACAATGGCATAAAGTGTAGTAAGTGTGAGTTAACCTCAAGAAGACAACAAGGCTACAAACTTCTTAAATTAAGCAACCTCTAGCCTTACTCCCTTAACTGCCATCACTTCTTAACTTCATTTCCCATTCTCCCTTGCCCTGACTTTCATTATCCCACATCATTTCAACCATAATGTAAATCTGAAATAGCATCTAAAATTGTAAAATGTACATTCCTCTCATAATTGTTTCTACAAATATTAATTGCTGTGTACAGTTTTTGCTACATATTTTTTTTTTTTGCTCTGTTTTATTATGTACAACTTACTGCCTCTCAGTTACA
Source organism: Protopterus annectens (assembly GCF_019279795.1). Classification (NCBI taxonomy): domain Eukaryota; kingdom Metazoa; phylum Chordata; order Ceratodontiformes; family Protopteridae; genus Protopterus; species Protopterus annectens. The sequence continues at coordinate 73,040,611 of NC_056732.1, forward strand.
CATTTGTTTCTTCTTTGTGAATTATTTCACCAGTGCAGTATCTGAAAATGGTCAGTTGTGATCAATGAACTATTCTGGTAATCAAATGTAAAAATAAAATAAAATAAAGGTAAAAGCACCTGTATAAGCCTCACAGGATTCTGCATGATGTCTTCTCCACCAAAAAGGTATATTCTGTGGTCTTTGGCTGCAACAGCGGAATGAAGAACAGCAACAGGCATTGATGACATGCTTTCCCAAACACTGAAAATACTATCATATCTTTCAACTGTGTTCAGTATTTTCTGTTCTGCTCCTATTCCCCCGAGAGAATAGATGCAATTTTTATATGTTATGCTCCTGTGTGAATAACGAGGCTCTTGCATGGACTCTACCCTTTTCCACTGATTCAGTTTTAAGGAATAAGAATAAACACCAGAGCTAACTGGCCGCTTCTTTTCGTTTATTAGCATACCTCCCAAGACATAGATGTTGCTGTGCAGTGACACAGAAGAGGCCTTGTGAAGTCGGACTGGCAATTTTGCAAGAGGAATCCATTTCTGTGACACATCATCAAATAGCAAAGTTTCTCTGGTTGTCTGCTGGTTGTCCTTTCTGCCACCAACAATAACATGTAGTTCCTTCCATGGACGCCTCCGTGGGATGTTCCACATATTTAGCAAATCGGGAGCACTTAAACTGTTGAGTGAAAGAATCATTCTTCTGGCAGATTCTAAAATGGCTTTACAGAGAGGTGAGGACTGGATTAAAGGATCATTGGCAATGAAATGGAAAAGGAAGGCGGGATTAACATATCGCAGTCTCACTTTTTTAAACAGTTCATCAATGAACCTCTGCCTGGCTTGAGAATCATGTCTGATCCAAGCAATGATTGCTTCAAAAACTTGTTCCTCTGCTCCACAGAGTTCATCATCACCCAGATAATCCACAAGTTCCATTAAAGATGTTTCTTTAAGATCATCTGAAACTGCAACCCTTGGAAAAAATTCCAAAGACATAGCCTTGGCCTTTGTAGCAAGACTTCCACAGTTCAAGAATTCTGATAGCCTTACTATGCTTAAACAGTTGCTAGGAGACAGAAGACCCTGAAGAAATGAAGAGCAGGCCTCAAAGAGTTTTACATACTGCAGCAATGAAGAGGCAGCCATTATGTATAAAATATTTTCTGTTGTTATATCAATCTCCCCAGTATAAACAAAGTCAATGATTTGAGTAAGAGTATCTGAGTGAATTCCTATTATGGGTATCTTAGTTTTGTAGCTCTCTTTGAAGCCATGACAGAACATTGCCCTGAAATAAGGGCTACTGGATGCAAGAACACTGCGGTGGCAAGGAAATTCAAAGCCTTCACTACATAAGACAACATCAGTCAGTATTCTGCTCTGCCTTAGAATATTGAGCTGTTTCATCAAATCGTATGAAAAGCTTTGGTATTTGAAATGTAGGCCCTCAGCCGAGTCGTCATCCATTCTGTAAAAGAAAAGCCAGGAAGTAGTTTTGTATTATTAAAATGTAGCTCACATTCATAAAGTTAAAAGCAGCACAAGCTGTCACATTATATTGACATGTTTTATCTTAATTTAAAGCACAGACTGATGTATTCCTTTTCTGCCACATGCATTATCTTAGGGATAGATGACCCCAGCATCAGTGCAAGAGTGACACTCCTGTGCATTTTGTCTGGTGCTTCACTAGGTACCCTAAGAGCCCAGTAGTTTGATGCATGTCATTTTAACTATATTGTTCTTTTTTTAACTTTTCTAGCAGGGGTTCTTGCAAATTTGTGCATATTTTGATGGATATCAAAGACAAATATAGATATTTTATTTAAAATGTATGCACACAGCCAAACATCCCATGTGTATCTGCTTGGCAGTTAAATATCTTACAAGAGTAGAAGCTGTGATTTTTGACATTTAGTTAAAAAAAGGCTGTCTGCATGTGTTATTCAGGGTCATAGTGGGTGGAGGGAGATGGAGGGTGGAGCGGGCCCTATCCCTGCTACACATAAGGTAGAAGACCAGTCCTGGAAGCTGTATACACACACACACACACACACACACACACACACACACACACACACACACACACACACACACACGTACATGTGTGCACTATCACACATATACACCTACAAATGGTTAGAAAAATTACCAGTTCACTCACTTAGCTATATGTCAATTTATGTACAATTTGTTTATTATTATTTTTTTAATAGTGTTTGATTCAGATGAACACTTGCACATTATAAATGACATATTTTTTCATGTTTTCATTTAAATTTCTTTTTTAGCACACAGTTTTTGTTAACATGTGTATTCATAACTACCCAATGCTCAGAAATTGGGAAATAATCAAAGTACAAAACTACAAAAAATGAACTTGCTTACAAATGCAATCATATATATGTACGTATGCATATTTGTACTCAAAAGACAGCTATAGCAAGTGCAGTGCTAACTCCAAATAATTTCAACTCAACTGAGTTTACAACACATGGTAACATACTTAATATATAATCCGAACTATGTATTGTATGTATGTTCCTTTTGCTACATAGACATGATGTTGACTTGTCTTTTGTGCCACCATTTTCAAATGATATTATTTTAACATAACATTCTGTTTTCTTTTTTTCATTTATTCACAGGGTCCAGATCTAAAGTGGTATCATCTGACCAACACATGTGCCTACATGGTTCCACTGGATTGCAGCCCAGCCAAGCATCTGACTATACTCGTATACCTTTCCATTTCCTCTTTTTATTCACAAAGTGGCAGTTAATTATATATTTCCTAGCAAATTCTTTGCATAAACTGCAGCAGTAAAATACATGCTGCCTTTTCCTTAAAGCATTACTGATGAAATATTTTAAGATAGAATATATATTAGTTTTTATTACCTTCTGAATCCCTCTAGTTTTACGCTGTCAGATCAAGTAGATGTTTGCCTGTTAGGATTTTCTTTTCTTACTTCTTCTGCAGCTTTAATTTACAAAAAAAAAACAGTCCAGGAAATTGTTTCCGAATCAGTTAACTGATGTTTCTGGAAGACAAATGTTAGGGGTTTGTTTATAATGAAGAAGGCCCACCTTGCTTCATTTGCTCTGCACGACAACAGCCTAGTGCTAGGACATTGTATACATTCCACTGCTAAAAATAGCTAGGTACGTACTTAGCCATGTTATCACATGCAACTTTCCATTTGCCCTCTGATCTGGGGTGAATGAGTCTCCTCTCACTAATCATGTCTACTTGCTGATTTTTTTTTCTTCTGGCAGTGTTTATATAGAGTGAAACAGGGAAACCAGTCTGAGTACTAAGTTATGTAAAAGACCTGTCTGAATGTTTGGAAATAGTCTGTGCTAATCTGAACTAACTGACCTGTGGTTTTTAAGAGTCTGTAAACAGTTTAACATTTGTAACATTAAGCAATTCAGATTAATCTGTCACATTTTGTTCATACTTACAAGAACGGTACAACAACAACAGTAAATATATCTTAAACCTATCATTTCAATATCAGAAAGTATGTATGATTATGTCTTTTGTATAAAAATGTACCTGGCCATCATAGCTCTTAACTGTCCAGATTTTTGCAGAATGTCCAGGTTTTTGCCTCATAATTTTGGTCTGCTCCTCATAAAATCTGCAATTTTCTGACAAATCACTGAAGATTGACATTGCTAAATAATGACATACATTTGAATTTCATGTTTCATATCCTTCAGAAAATGCATGGTAACAAAAATCCTCTTATTCTAGTAACTTTCTAAGCTTATAAGAGCAATATTTAATATTTGTATCTATTTTTGAGTCTTTGTCCCCCCATTATTTTAGTCTTTGTCCAGATTTCTTGAGCTAAGAGGGTGAGAGGTATGCTGGCCATACTGTCTGAGAAGTACTTATCTGGCAATGCATTATTAAAATGTGTGCTGAAATGAACATAATATATAGAAAAGTGCATATATAACAAACATTCTTTATGGCTGCCTCACAAGCTTTTAATAGGACTAGACTGAGATCTGCATTGGGTGTGCTTCTGTTGCAGGAAAGGGTCCCCATTATTGCAGAGGTATTTGCCACCACCCAGGATTATATCAATACATTTGCAGTTCTGTTTGGAATCTTCTCTTGTTAATACTACCTATTATACTATTCATGAATAAACTGAAACTTAAGTGACCTTTAGCTTAATAACCCTGAGATGTTGAGAATGTTAAATCCATGTTTATTCATATGATTATACATTTATACATATGTACTATAGTGGATGCTTTTGTGTCTGTGTGGTCTTCCAGTAGGTTTAATAAAAGTAAAGCTGCAAAAACTGTCTCCAAATACTACTACCCACTATATACTGAAGAAATATGCATATTTTTGGTTGCTTGTCTTATACAACCTTAAAATGTATTTTTAGATGAGTATTCCCATCTCTAAACTGGTTGCATGCAGACTCATGTTTTGTCTGTTAAATATCGGTATTATATATTTTCGACCCTCTGTAAACTAAGTTTCTAAGAGTTGCTTAGAAAGAATACTCTTTTGAGTACCCAGAGTGTTTTTGCTACACACTTTGGTGGGCCTAAGGGTAATTAGTTAAGTATTATTGCCTGTTTTCTCAAAGAATACACTGGAGCTATGCATCAGGAAGCTGTTACTTGTGGTGCAACTTTGACATAGGATGTTGACCATTGGATGAATTACAAGCTGCATAAAGAATATGTCCAAATAAAGTAGTATCTCTGCAATGAATGGGTACTTTCAGAATCAGAGCAGACCATCCATAAACACAGTGCAAGGTTCTTTTCACCTGAAGTCTCCAATATATCTTCAGAAAAATGAAAACATTTGCTCAGAGGCATAATTAGGTCATCTGGAGTACTGGTCAGTTCCCTAGGAAAAAAAAAACACTCTTCCTTCATTCCTGCTTCTTAACTAAATGCTGGTACTATGCTTGTGCCCCAGCAGCAACTGCACCTTGTTCTCCTTGACAACTTGAGCCCAGGGCAGTCTCCACTTTGCACTTTCTCCTCCTAACCACCCATCCTTCCATCCATCCATCTTTAAAGCCTCTTGGTTTAATGAGTCACATCATAGTTAATTGATCCTGTATTTTATTATACTGAGTGTTCTCCTTCACTAATTCATTAGGTAACATCTCTGTTTTGCTAGTAAAAGTGTTTTCCCTGTGATTTCCCACTTTTACAGCTCAGTCTTGCACTGAAGGACAGTATCAGTTGGTTTTCTAGACAGTGGGTAAACTGATGAGAGCAGTAGAGGTTATTTTGTGGCAGGGAATAATTCTCTGCTATTTCTGAGGGGATAACATTATTGTCTGGAGTTGTAACTATTTTCTTATTGGTTCTTTCACTTTTCCCCTCAGCTTTACATTGCTTATAGCCATGCTGAGAGAAGTTTTTCTGGTGTTTTGAACTTTATATATATACTTTTCAAAGAAGTATCTAATGTTTGTTGCAGTTATAGTCTCTGGGTAATTTTTGTACTTTTTTGTTTATTTTATCAAATTTTATATATTTTACAATGCACTTGTCTAAAGTCACTAACTTTGTGTCATTAACAGTCTCCTGGCTGTTAGAATATCAGATTGCATCCAATTCTAGTTAATCTAAGTGTCCTCCCTGTGATTTTACACTTTTTATATCACTTTATTACATTAGTTATACTTTCAGTTACAGTTGCTTACATTGTGCATGTTTAGTAGCTTGATTGTGTTTTTGTGTTTAATAAATACTTCATTTTGTTATGAGTGTTTTCCTTTGTTAATTCATTACATAGCATCTCCATTTTGCTAAGTGTTTCCTTATGACTTTTCCACCTACTTTTACAGCTTAAACTTATACCAAGTACAGTTTTAGCTGGCTTGCATGGCAGAATATAAACTTGCTGAGAGCAGTGGTGGTTATTCCATAGCAGGGAATAATTTGAGGCTGTTTCTGAGGGTGGACATTATTGATTAGAGTTTTAAATGCTTTCTTATTGGTTCTTTTACTTTTTTCCCTCTCCTCAACAGTGTGTGATGGGACTCAGTGCAGCTTCTGCACAGAGCTGTTCTTGACAGACACAGGCACTTTAATTTTCAAACTCTGTCTCTCTTAAGAACCTTAACTAACTTCACCTTCCACTTATAGCATGTCTAAGTTGCAGAGTTAAGCGACAGTACATCATTACATGTCTAAAGCCTATCTTATTGCCATTGTAGACCAAATTACTTACTGCCTATCTGACTTTGGTTCTTGAAACTATTTTCTTTCTGTCTACATGTATTATGTACCCCAAATCAATGACCTGAACAAGGAGCCAAAACAATATCATATCCTCCTATTTCACCCACCAATCCAAATATTGTCCGCATATAGTTATCTTAATGTTCAAGAAATCAATTAAATCTTTCTCATCCATTTTTCTTGAAAAAAATAGTTTAACCCAGAAATTGAAACATTATTATATGCTCTTTTTCTTCACAGGCACATCTTGCACCCTTGGCCAAAATGGAAGTGTAGCAAACTAACCTGCCCTTTGTGGCTGGTCTCATTACATGTGGAATACGTAGGTAATTTAAGAATTGCTTGATGCTCACAGACAATAATATTTTACTTAATGCATCACTGTTTATTTGTGAGAGGCATAAATAACTAGCCAAATTCAAAGCCAGATTTTCACAATCAAACCCATCCTGTGAACATCAGTCATCTACATCAGAAGCCGCACAAACTAAATTATCAAGCACTGAGGCACTAAAAAACTCCATACCCAAGCTGCAACGGACTAATAGGTCTTACATAAACTAAGAACTGCAATGCCATTTAGTGACAACTCAGCTGTGAGTCACCATAAAACAGTAGATCCCAGACTAATCACATCTAAGCAATCTTCAAACAGAAATAGAAATGCACTAGAGATTTGTAACTCCATGAGTCACAAGGATTCCATACTCATGAGGCTAGTCAAAAACAGGGTGACAGTGAACTGTCCCTTAGAAGCCAAGATTGCTTATACTAAAAGGCCTTCAGGACCCTTAAACAGACAACTACAGGTACAGCATGGTGGTGGTCTATGTTGCTGTAATTGACTTGACTCACAGAACCCTGAAGAATATGAAAAGAGATACAACAGAGTTCTCCACGCATGTCACAAATGCATGAAAACACTAGTTTTGGGTGGAATCCTTCCATTATCAAAATTGCTGCTGAGGTTTAAAGAAGAAATGATTGGCTTTAACAACTGACTCGACACTTGATATCATTCTAAGTGGTCCACTATGTGTCAGCCTGGCATGAAATGCTTGACAATCATTCTTGCTTCATCGGGGATGGTCTGGACCTTACATTCTATGGCTTCCACATACTGGCAAAAGCTTTTGCAACCTCTATTGTGCTTGTTTAGGCAGGGTCCAGTTTATGAACATCTCAGCTTAAGAACAAAGTTACCACTGAACTATATCAAGATGATGTTTCTTAAGGTTAGAGGTCTAAATAATAAACTGATGGATCTTGAGGCCCTCCTGTATTTAGAGCACATGTATCTATGTGTTGTTTCACAAACTCGGTTTAACTGCCCAGCCCACAGAATACTCTTTCAATGTCTGGGATATGTGCTTACCACTCATTTAGAACTGATGGAAACTCTGGTGGCATATCCATATTTGTTAGAGACCACATTACCTTGACACAGATACATAACCCCAGAGGCATCTATTCCAAACCCGCTTGTCTCTGATGAAATCAAGCCAACAACCATCACGAAAGACTATGTAATGAAGGCACTCTCCAAAACAAGGAATACCTCATTCATAGGGCCTGACAAAAATACACAGTTGTCTAATTAATAGCACTATATGAACATTAGTGGACCCACTCCTTAACCTCTTCAACCTGAGTCAAGCAACTGACTTTGTCCCATGTGAGTGACATACTGCTGTAGTGATACCACAGACCCTAGGAATTACAGACCCATCAGCCTAAGATGTATATATATATATTATATATATATATATATATATATATATATATATATATATATATATATATATATGTGTGTGTGTGTGTATGTGTGTGTGTGTGTGTGTGTGTGTGTGTGTGTGTGTGTGTGCGCACAGCCATGGAATGTATCACAGCTAACCTAATTAGCTATGATATCAAAAATCTTATCAGGCTTGACCCTGAGCAGTTTGACTTTATCATGCATAGATTCACTCTAATGAATCTTGTAAATTTCTTTGAGAGTTACTCAAGCTGCAGAATGTGGACAAGATGTCCACATAGCATACGTTAACCTTGCCAAGACATTTGTTAGCATACTACATGCAAATATAATAAGTAATTTGAAGGAGCTCCAAATGTAACTGTATGTGGTTAGGTAGCTGGCCAACTGGCTTAGAAATAAGACTTGCATAGCAAGAATAGAGGATGCATCCTCTGTGAACATGAGGGTGACCAGTGGATTTCTGCAGTTATATGTGCTAGGACCTCTGCTGTTTGATATCTTCTTCTCATATCTCCACCTATGAAATAAGGATCTTGGGTTAACAAAGTTTGTGAATGATTGTAAACTGGGAGTCATCTTTCTCCTCTAACAAACATGCACTCCAGCATGAGTTTACACTTATAAATAAGTGGTGTACTAAAAGTGGGTTCAAAGTCAATGCCAAAAAGTGCAGCATTGTAGCATTTGGTGAGCACCCCTTAGCTTCTGTTTGTAGCATAGAAAACATGTCACTTCAAAAAGAAAAGACTGTGAGACACCTGGACTGTATCAAGCATAAGGCAACCTAGGCAGCTGCCTAGGGCCTGGTGCATGCTGAAAGGCCTGGCCACAGCAACATTAATTAAAAAAAAGAAAAAAGTTCATCATGACTACTATAAAAAAAAATAATAATAATAATCTTTCTTTTGACTTATCCCAGTTAGGAGTTGCCACAGCAGAACTCCGGACCGCTAATGAGTGGCAGTGGATTTTTATGGTTCAAAGTTGCCAGCCCGACACCCAACCTTCAAAGAAGGCGCACCCATTCACACACACGCCTACCTGCATGTCTTTAGGCATCACTCACCCGTAGGGAGGACATGCAGACACCACACAGAAGGTGCTCCAGACGAGAATCAAACAGAAGAACCTCTTGCTGTGAGGTGACAAGGCTAACCGCTGCACCACCGTGGAAGATAATAATCATAATAATAATAATAATAATGTAACACACTGCTGTTCAGCATGCAAGAGCTCCAGTCTCATTGGCTTGCACTTGAGTCAATGAAAGAGAAAGTTGAGTTGTCACACACGTGCAAGATATCCAGGACATAAAATGGAGAATGGGTGCCCAAGTATGCATTACTAGAAGATCTTGCTGTGCTTTTTGAGAACAACTCCTGAGGTGTGTGTGTGTGTGTGTGTGTGTGTGTGTGTGTGTGTGTGTGTGTGTGTGTGTGTGTGTGTGTGTGTGTGTGTGTGTTTGTGTGTGTGTGTGTAACGCACTACTGAACAGGTGTTAGTTGTTAAGTAACTTGGTCAGACTCAAACCTTGTACTTCCAGTGCCAGAGGTAAGAATCTTAATCCTCCACACCGACTGCTTCCAGGCTTCCATTGAAACAAACTTTGTTGCTCTGTTAACTTTTTTATATGATTTAGAGATGTCTGCTCTACTTATTCCCTGTCCTTGAACAAGTCATTTATCCTGACAGTGCTTTGGGAAAAGTAGAAATTCGAGCTAGGCTCCTCAATGGTCCATTGGACTGTGAGCTTAGCAACCATCCATGAAGCCTGGTAGTCATGCTGTAAAGGTAGGAAATTGATTGTAGTAAACAGGAAGATCATCATATGAGCCATGTTCTTTGGATGTGTTCCTTTGTTTTCTTGCTTTGTTGAATGTTGACAGTTTTTTTTATTGGACTATGTGAAGTCTGAGTTTAATATTACTATTTTAACTATGAATTAATTTTTAATTTAGCTGTTTTTTGCAGGCACATGTGTGTGGAATGCATTGTGTTTGGATTACAACAGTTTGTCTAGCACTTGGTTCAGGTGAGTAAGGTTATGAATTGTTAAAGAGCTGCTGTCTGTAATACATAGTTTGATTTCCTCAGTCTTCATTTGTCTTCTCTGCAACTCAGCCACATTATTTCACCAGACAGTTCTCCTAGGCTGATCCTGAAAGGGACTCAAGTCCAGTAGGCTGTCCAGACTGTTAGCAAATGTGTTACATATTTACCTTTTGAATTCTTGTACCCTTCATGTAGATGCTAATAAGTACTATATGCTATTTGAGTATGAATCTCAGCACAACTCTTGTAATTTAATGAGTTGGCAGGAACATTTTTACTAAATCTGACTTTCAAGGGAACATAATTTAACTGTTTCTCAAACTAAATCTGCTTTCAATGTGAGAGCATTTTGTTTTGTTTACAAAATGGCTACCATTGTTATTTTATGTAAAATATGAAATTAAAGATTTAAATGACAATAAAATTTCTATGATAATTACAAAAATAAAGAAGAAAATAGTATGCACACTGACAGACTTGAAAAGAATATATGGTAAATGGGGAGAAACAGACAAGTAATGGGATATTGGTATGGCTGGCAGGAGCTTGATTCATTATCTGGCATTGGGCCCCATTTCTCCATGATTTAGCTCTGTAGATTCTGGAGGTGTTGCTGCAACAATACAGCATCAGTGGCCATACAAACAGGTCATACAGGGGATAGCCATTCTTGATGGCAGAAAAGACATAGGGTGGTCAAACGTGAGATGTAGATATCTTGCAAGCATGTAAGCCCCCCCCCCCAAAAAAAAACAGTATGCTGTATGTAGTAAACTTTCCAATTTTTGTACTACTTGTGAGGTGTTGAACAAAAACTAATGCAGCATTTATACTAGCTTTAAAGCTTTTGCTTAATTTATTGCACTTAAGAATTAATGCATTCATTTACCAGCCTGGACTGTGTAACATAATCTAACATATTACATTTTAGTAATATATTTTTGCAGTACCTTCTTTACAGATTCCATAACTGCAAAGGGTTTGATATTTGTCTGGTCATATAATCTGCATTATTTGGAATGATGACCAGAACCATCAATCTTCGTCATCCATTATGTAGTTGTTGAATATTATTATATTACAGTCTTTTCTGCAAGACTGAATTGCAAAAGATTTCAGCATTTAGTTAAAAACTGTTAGTCTGGCCATTAGTGCAGAGGACTAAACATCAACTTGTTAATGAGTTGCTTCCTGCAACAGAGGTGCAGATTAGAATCTTTCCACCTTCATTTCCTTCTGTGTGACATTGAGAAAGTCAATTAACCAGACAGGGCTTTGGAGCAACTGGGAATTTGGGCTAGGCTCCTTAATGGACTCCAGGACTGATTGAATAGTAACTGTGGACCTGCTGTGGTTGTTTGCCAGACACTATTGCATAGCTCATCTAGTTCAGAAAATGTTGTGGCAATATCACAATCACCAATTATTTTAATGTAACACAGGCAATTTATTTTTCAAGGGCAGAAGGCACTGTAGTTGCAGATTATGGACTAAAAATTGTTTGCCAACAGCAACATTTGCATTAGTAATAGATCTCTTTAATGTCTGGATCTTATAATATGATACCCTCTTTTAAATAGTATTCATCATATCAGGGAACAATTCTCCATTTTTCTCTTCCATTTTTTTCTGATTTTCTACTACTCAATTTAAAATGGGACGTATAAGGCATTCTCCTATGGGACACAGAATAACTTTCCCCACCTTTTTATCCTTCCAAGAGATGGTATCCTTTCACCCTTGTGTAATAATTAACCCATCCAATTAGATCAACATATTGTTTCCTAAGTTAAACAGCCCATCCCACATCCTCTCCTCCTACACCAGAAAACACCCACAAATTTTGAAGCCATCACTTATAGCTCTCCCTTTTTCTAAACATTCCCAGCACTTTGTCACACCTACAGAAAAAACACAACACCAACAGTTTCTTTCTCCACATACGCATTTCTACCATATACACAGCAGGTGGGATTCATCCGTTGATCCATATTTCTTATGAGTCATTTACTTTAATGAGCAAATCTAGAGCATCATATGACTCCTTTTAATGCCAGTTACTTACATTAATTGCATTTTATCTTTCTTTAGTTTTCCAGTGTCTTCTCTTGACCTTTTCTTCCACATATATTTGAAAGTGATCACAATTCAACCCCATTTTAACTTCAGTTTGTTCTCTGGTATTTACATCCCCACCAGCACAAAGTCCACCTAGTCCTGATCTTTTATACAACATTTTCCCCTCTGTTCGAAGCTTAGAATTCACCACCACCATGCCATTCATAGTCCTTTTGCAACCTCCTCCTAGTCTGCTAGCTTCCTTCTAAGTTGATGTATTAAGGGATCAAAGAAAGAACAGTCATTCTTCTCTTGACTGTCCCTTCCACTTCTGACCATGCAAACAATCATCCCATCCATTCCCTCATGAAGCAAGAGATGATCATGTGAGACCATCATCTTGATAGCTATTAGCTTTCTTATTTTAAGCTTAACCTCGCCTTCTGATGACTGAAATGTGTGCTTTCAGATGTGAGGGCTTGAAATTACTTCCATTGTGGACCTGCATGTTCCTACATATGTCCCATGAAAACTGCAATGTCAGTATGGTTTGGCCACATGCATACCACTGACTGACTGCTTCATGCCATCCACCTTTCTCTCCTATATGTGCTGGCACTGCAGAGGTCTGATTCATCTCTTTTCCCCCAAGATGGCTAAACTGGCTTTATCCAATTCTTCCTGTTCATGAGCCACTGATTAATCTTGGCTTCCTTCCTCTATGCACAGAATCAGAATTCATTACCAGATTTAACCACTCTGCAAGTGGCATTCCACTTTTTTTCATTAACAAGACACTAACTTAGATGATACCATTTCTCCTTGCATGTCATGTACCCTTGTCCCCTGCAGTCCTTAGGAATTAAATTATTCATTAAATGCACTTACTATTCTTACATCCCCAGGCAAGCTTATTGGACTTGTCCTACAAAAGGATGAACCATGTACTTGTTACATGTTTAGGCATGTGTTTTAAAATATAAAACATGGGAAAATCATCATTTGAGTGATAGTTAACTTGGCTGTCATGGCTGACAACATTTCTGATGTCTTCCATTTCTCCAACTGGTTCTTGATCTCCTTACATAAGTTCTGGCTATCCATTTCCTTCCAAGACTCCTATACTCTCAGACACCAAAATGCCATGCTTTCCCTACTCTTTATTTTATCTTCTCTTTGATGAAAGTACCTTTGCATAGTTAAATTGCAGGCCTTTCTAAATAACAAGCTCTTAAAAAATTCTACACCTCAGGTACACCATATCTAATGGTCTGAAATGTGCATGCAGTTATCAGCATTAAAAAAAACTGAATCCACTTTCCCACATTTAAGCAATTGGGTTAACATCGTCACCATTAGAAACCTGTTAGGTGTTATTTGGGATCTCCTTCATATAGCTGACTTACCATTTAATTGGCTTTCACATAACTAAGACCACATTGTCGAAATCTTAAAATAAAGAACTCTCAGAACATTGTATTTTCCCTCTGGGAAACTAACCACTTGGCCACCAACAATTAAAATAGTAATATAAGCAAATTAAACCCACCAAAGTGGGGAGCTTTGACCCCCCCCATGCTCCTCACCCCCCTAACTAAATATACCAACTCCAAGATCGCACTACAGTTGAGAAAAGGGCAAAGTTCACCATGGTGGCCAAATGGTTAGTTTCCTGGTGGGAAATATGATGTTGTGGGACTTTGTTATTTTAAGCTTTTGACAATGTAGTCCTGATCATGTGAAAGTTGAAATGGTAAGTCAACTATATGAAGTATGTAGAACAGAATGTGTGTGCTGTATCTTTAAGAAGCATATCAAGGACTGAACATGCATATATAAATAACATGCATGTGCTATACTCAGTGCCATTTAGAAAGTGAAGCCAGAGAGAGAGCATGTATGAATGACTGTAGCTAGCTTGTATATAGGTTACCTAAGTTAAAGTTAATAACTTCAATTGTGTTGTGCTTGTACATAATAAAGCTGCTTGAACAGTACCTACAAAGACTCGTCTATTACATCCCAACTAGATGAGCGACATGGTGTCAGAACCGTGATTCCAGAGACTGATATTCACAGCTATGAGGTGCAGAGATAACAGTGAAGGTAAATGTTAGAAAAATATGTAATAGTAATATACATGCTTAGTGCATTTAGTGCATTTGAGATTTAAAAGGGTTAATACATTTATTCTGTTCACACTGCATGAATCTGCACAGCCATTAGTAACTTAACAAGAAGCATTCTATTTTCTGCTAATGTCAGCAAATAACAAGAAGTAATTCATTTCTGCTAATGTCATGAAAATTAACAAAGGGATATTGATTTCTGCTTATGCCATGAGAAAACATGCAGCTGCTAGAAGCCATTGATAAAGAAAACAATAGATGCTTGAAAGTTTAAACCGTAGTCAGCATTACTTGTACTGAAGCTAGAAATGTACCTTGAATCTAGGTAAAATGTAACACATGTATTAGAACAGTTCAATAGAAGAATTGAAATGCTGAAATGGACTGACATAAACCCAAGGCCAGGTTGTTTTTCTCAAAATGTTTTGCAGAATGACAGATATTTTTAACTTGGTCAGCAATAAGTCTAACAATATGTTCTGTATAACATACAGAAATCTGTCTAACTACGTCAGCAATAGAATGTAATATTTTCTATGTGACAGGTAGAGAACTGTATAAGTATAACCTACTAATCATTAATTATCCAGACAAACCCTGTGCATACATGCTTTGTCTCCTTGTTGCAAGTAATAAGGGGTGCCTTGCTTGAACCTAACGTGAGTTGGTCTTTGAAGTTTTTTCCTTTGACAGATTGGTCCTTCTGACCGGAACCCTCTCTTCACCTCGAATCAGATGGGCCAGGTGGTTGAAACCGTACGGGGAAGAAACCAAATCAGTTCTTCTTATCTGGAAATCCTCCAACTGAATTGTCATTCAAAAGAGGCCAGCCACTTTCTGATCTGCGACTGAAGGACGGGTCTCCGCAAATTGGTGATCAATCACGTGGGCTCAGGTAAGGTGAATCTACTTTTTTCTGTTTTCTGTTTTAGATCAGGGACTAGATATGTATTGTTTTTGTTAGACTGTATTTTTCTTACAAATCAGGGACAAAAAAGATTACTGTCTTGTCATAGATCAGGAGAAACAGAATAAGTAGGCAGTCATTCTGAAGAGACTATAACAAAATCCGTGGTACCACGTTAAAAATAAGAGAAGTTACGTAACAATCAAAGGTTAGAACAAAATGGGTAATAATTGCACAAAAAGACCCCAAAATCCACCATTAACAGAAGATGCAAAATACATGCAGTCGCAGCACGCCGACGATATTAAATATTATTCAAAATGGGTTAATAAGTACGAATTTGACGGAAATTAGAAAAATCCTCGCTTATCAAACTTGTCAAACAGCTCAAAACCAATTCCAAAGTTCGGGTAAAAAAGCAACATAAACTAGGAAGCACACAGGTGGATTGAGGAAGTAAACCGTAGGGAACAAAAGAACAAAAATTCAAAAGCAATGTTTTAGACAAGGAGGACAATAACTTAGTAATAGCATCAGCACCTCCGCCTCCCTTACCAGAATATGAAGCAAGTGAACAGGTTAGTCCACCCCCACGATATCCTGTAGTCACTGAAGATAGAGGCATTATGAAAATAAAACCGTATATTATACATCCCATCAAGACCAGGTCTCGAACAAAGGCAGATAACTCAAATGAAGGCATTGAGTTATGGCAAATGGTTAAGAATTTACGATCTATAAGTGAAGAAGAAGAAATATGTCCACTTATAGAAGTACCCAACCCTCAGGCAGGTCAGGGCAATCAGGACCCAACTATTTTAGTGTATAGACCTTGGACTCCGGAAGACATCCGGAAAGCCACTGAAGGAATTCCCCATCCAAAGGTTAATTTTAGAAAATTCTCAGAAGATTTACAAGGAATGAGGCTGAGTTATAACTTAAATGGAGAAGAGGTAGAAAAAGTAGTTAGACAAATTGTAGGGCCAGATTGGCATATGATTAGTGGGAACTGGAATCCCCGTGATGCTGCACAAAGACCCATCCCACATAGCAGCGCAGAATTAGACACCAGAGTAAAAGGTCTGACAGACCGCATTTCTGAAAAATGCAAACCTAGGGCAGACTGGACTTGCATTAATCAATGCATCCAGCAAGAAGGTGAAACTATTGACCGGTATTATGCCAGACTATTAGATCGTTTTAATAACCACTGTGGAATGCAGGTTCCTGAAGATCAAACACAAGATTCCCCATATGAACAGCAGTTAAAGAATGCATTTTTAAAGGGCAGTATTGCACCTATAAGCAGTTTTATTACAAAACACATGGTAGATCATTGTACAAGCAGGTTACAGTCATTACTTGAATATGCTAGGCATGCCGAAAGGCATTTTAATAGCAAAAAGAAAAAGAAAGCTCAAATATTTTCTGTAGAAGATGGAGCAGAAGTTAATGTAGTACAGTCGGGAAAAAGGGCAAGAAAAATGCACAAGGAAACAAACAATCTGATCAACGATCAGAGGACTCTGAAGGGCGAAAGAAAAGGGGTGAATGTTTTAAATGCGCTAAAAAGGGACACAGCTAAGGATTGCAGGAAAAATAAGAAGGCAACAATGGAAGACAAGGAGGGTGAGAGCTGACTATATGGTAGTCAGGAATCACTAGAAGGGACTAGCAAAGAAGGGACAAATGAGAATGTGATAGAGGGAGCAGAGGAAGTGCAGGAAGTTTAGTGACAATGAAGAAGATGAAATATTAGACGTAGCTTTATTGAGCTTGGAGCTCTATTTAGCAGACACAAAACCAGAAGTTACACTCTTGGTAGAAGGGAGAGAAGTCAAATTCTTGTGTGACTCAGGGGCATCACGAACCCTGATACATCCCTCCAAACTACCAGAAAACACAGAGACACCTGATTACATACTGGTCAAAGCAGCTAATGGACAGCTGTATCAGGAGCCTCTCTCCCGTAACATTGCAATAACTGATCCAGTTTCAGGATTGACTCAAAAAAGCAAAATTGTTGTTTCTGCAAAATGCCCAGTAAACCTCTTGGGCAGAGACCTCATGCAGCTATTTGGTATAGCAGTAGTTCCAACCATGCAGGGTATGGAAGCACAGCGACAAATTGATACCTTTGCAGTGCAATCGGAGGGTGAAATGTTTTATTGGTACAGCCAGGACTTGGTTATGACTGGTCCAGGGACTGTAACCGAAGAGTTAATTAATGTAGCCATCAGCAAATTCCCCTCCCTTGATATTGATAAGCAACACCTGTTGCACTGTACCCTGTATTATTGTAATACACCAGGACCTGACAAGGAATATGAACAAGAATTATTTAAGAATCATGCAAACAGATTGATATTGCGTAACCTATACTGGAACACAGAAGGGAACAGTGTAGCCAGCTGTTCATTGCCCCAGGAGTTCTTTGCACTTTATAAATCTAATCGATTACCACATGTTAGCTTAACCAAAAGCAGAAATATAGAATGGGCAGACCTAGGAGAAAAAGTCACAAGATGGGAGAAACAGACAGAACTAGAACTATCAGAACAGGGAATACAAATACAGAAGTTGAATTGGATAACTCAGACCAACCCAGCTGTGCACTTACAGTCTGGTGAGGGCAGCTGATTGACACTCCTGTTAAAAGAGGAAGAAAATGCCTTACAAAATATACCAGAGACTCTCTGGTCAACAGGAAAGTCAGATGTAGGACTTATTCGTGCAGCAGGACCAGTTACTATCACGCCAAAATCAGCATTTAGACCACAAAAATGACAGTATCCCTTAAGAAAAGATGCAGAGGCGGGGATAAAGCCTATTATAGCAGCCTTACTTGAAGGAGGGATACTAATAGAATCTCCTAATTCACCATGTAACACACCCTTATTTCCAGTCAAAAAAGCAAATGGAGAATGGCGTATGGTCCAAGATTTACAAGCTGTAAATGATGCAGTAATACCAAGGGCACCCACTGTGCCAGACCTACACACCCTGTTGAATGATTTAAAACATCAACAGAAGTATTTTCCTGTGGTAGACATTAACAATGCATTCTTTTCGATACCGATACACCCTGACAGCCAGTATTGGTTTGCATTCACATTTCAGGGGAAAAGGTATACATATGCACGACTACCACAGGGATATTGTGAAAGTCCAACAATATTCTCACAAGAAATGGCAAGCAACTTGGTGGGATTCACCCCACCAAGAGGCAGTCAGATTTTACTTTATGTTGACGACATCTTGCTGGCAGCCCCCACCCAGCAGGATTGTAGAGAAGGTACCATAGCACTTCTACAATTCTTAGCCGCTGAAGGACATAAGGTAAATAAAAGTAAACTGCAGCTTTGGAAAAAAACAAGTTAAATACCTAGGATATATAATATCCAAGGAAGGCAGAACACTAGATGAGGACAGAAAGGTAGCAATTTTGCAAGTACCAAAACCCACTACCAAGAAGGAAATTATGTCCTTCCTGGGTACAACTAATTTTTGCTGGAGCTGTATTCCAAACTATGCTTTGGAATCTGCACCTCTGACTGACCTTATATATAAGAAGCCTATGGCAGCACAATATTTATTGCAATGGACACCAGAAGCAGAATCTGCTTTCTGCAAACTAAAGCAGTTAATAGCATCCTCATTAGTTCTGGGATTACCAAACTACCATAAACATTTTTTTCCAAACTGTAGATTGTAAGCAGGGTTACATGACATCAGTATTAACACAGCAGCATGGGGATAAGCAATGCCCCATTGCTTACTATTCATCACAACTAGACCCAGTGGCACGATCCTTACCCCACTGTGTACAAACAGTAGTTGCAGCTGCAATGGCAGTACAGGCTTCGGCCTCAGTAGTCTTATTCCACCCTCTCACTTTGAGAGTACCACATGCAGTAGCGATTATTTTACTACAAGAAAAGGTGGCATATCTTTCCCCTGCTAGGCATCTTTCCTGTATGACTATATTGTTGAGCCAACCTCATATGACAATTGAATGATGCACGACTTTAAACCCTTCTACTCTGCTCCTGACCCCTGCAGACGGCACACTGCACTGCTGCCTGCAGGTGATTGAGCAAAAGACACTACCTAGAAAAGATTTCACGGATGTCCCCTTGGATGATGCCGAGGAGACATTCTATGTGGATGGCTCGTGCAAAAGGGGTCCTGCAGGACAGAACCTAGTAGGATATGCAGTAGTTTCTGATACCGGGATTATAGAAACAAAACCTTTGCCACACAACTTATCTGCACAGGCAGCAGAATTGATTGCCTTGACACGGGCATGTACCTTAGCAAAGGGTAAATGTGTAAACATTTTTACTGACAGCCAGTACGCTTTTTCTACTGTACATGTTTTTGCGCAACAGTGGAAAAACCGGGAATGATAACATCTACTGGCAAACCTATCAATCATGCACAGTTTATTTTAGATCTTTTAGAATCTATTCAGTTGCCTCAGAAAGTAGCCATTTGTAAATGCACAGCTCACACTAAGCAACAAGATAGGATTTCAAAAGGTAATGCAAGAGCTGATACAGCTGCAAAACAAGCAGCCACAAAAGTATTTCTTTTAAATGAGGAATTACAACCCTCTGAGATTTTAGACTTAGAAATGTTAAAAACAATGCAGACACTCACTACCCAAGCTGAAAAACAGCAATGGGTAAAACGAGGAGCAATTCTCGAAAAGGGGCTGTACATCTCTAGAGAAGGGAAACCAATACTACCATCTAATTTGTTTAGATATGCAGCTTTGTTGAGCCATGGGCAGTGCCATGTCTCAACAGGGGGGATGGTACAGCTGGTGAACCAGGTGTTCACAACGTACGGATTTACAAACTACTCTAAAAAATTTTGTTTGACGTGTCAGATTTGTAACAAACATCATACACAAGGGGCATTAAAGCCCAAGCAAGGGAGTTTCCCTACAACACCATATCCGTTTCACACTATCTGTATGGATTTCATAGAATTGAACAAATGTGAAAATAAGAAGTATTGTCTTGTCATTGTAGATATGTTTTCCAGATGGGTGGAAGCCTTTCTATCCAAACATCCAGATGCAGCCATGGTGGCAAAAGTACTTGTCAAAGAAATCATCCCTAGATTTGGCATTCCGGAAAGGATCTACAGTGACAATGGTACACACTTTGTTAACCAAACCATACAGCAGTTAAGTAAGCATTTTGGTATTTCTTTAAAAAATCATTGTGCATACCATCCACAATCTGCAGGGCTAGTTGAAAGGCATAATGGTATATTAAAAAACAAATTGATAAAGTTGATAGCTGAGACAGAAAAAAATTGGATATACTGTTTAGCCCTGGCACTGTTGAGCATGAGAACTGTCCCTACAGCAAAAGGATTGACTCCTTTTTAAAAATTATTTGGAAGGACTTACTACACACCCCAGTGGAAACTTCTCATGTCATCAGACCAGGAAGCTGATTTTACACTAGCTGAATATATGAAGAAATTCATGAATTCTAAACATCTGTTGCAGTCAAATTCTGTTTCAGATAGAAAACAAACCGAGACATCAGAAGTGGCAGTAGTGACACCCGGGGACTGGGTGTGGATAAAAGTTATCAAGAAGAAGAATTGGTTATTGCCAAGGTGGGAAGGTCCCTGTCAGGTGCTTCTTTCGACACCCACTGCAGTCAATATAGCAGAGCGAGCTTCGTTGATCCACTTGACGCACTGCAAACTTGTTAAGAACTTTGAACTGGACAAACATCTTACCTCTCCATCGGGGCCCTCAGCACAAAGTCTGGCTACAAAGCGGGGTCAGATCAATAGGACTGATCCATCTCAACCCCAGTGAAGAAACCATCAGTGCTGAAGGTCCTATTAGGGCAGAGAGTAAGAACACATGTCTGAAATAAAGATGACAGGATCCAGTATGATCTAGATGTACCTATTCAGAAGAGACAGAGAAAACAGGAATGCAGAACAACCGTTTCCTCGGAAGTATTGTATAACCATCCTGTTGACTGTACTAGTGACAATAATCTTTTTGTTGTGGCCATTCCTTTTTTCAGCCACACAAACTGGACTAAACAAGTTTGCAGAGTTGTACACAGAGTGGCACCCAAACTTCAACACTTACCAGGCAATCAAATATGTGTATGCTGAGACCTTCAATGTTTCGAATTGCTGGATTTGCACAGCTTTGCCAACAGCATACGGGGGGGTTATTGTTAACTTCAGTCCCCCTAGGAGCCAACAAGACCTTGGAAAACTTAGTCTATGATACATCAGCTGTCACATCACAAGATAAAGTAGCATTGCACTTGTCTGTTCGACAGAAGGGGACTGTGTGCTTTTACAAGAATGATACAGTTCAGGTGGGTTGGAGCAATTGCAATGTGACTGTTCCTTATAGATGCTACAATAAGACTGATAACACAGGGTCATATTGCAACACAAGCTATGATTCATTTGTTGAACTGATGCATAGGACAACTGATGAAGTAAAACATAATGCTGACCTTTATAGACAACTGTCTATGATAGACAAAAAAATGTTTCATCCAGAGCCAGGACACAGTAAAGTTACTACCAAAGTAGAAGACTGTTATTTTGTATGTGGTAGGAAAGCATACAAGTGGTTACCTGAGAATTGGTCCAGCAGTTGTTATTTGAGGTACCTGGTTCTGGCCATACGACACACAGCAGTTTTACCTCAAGGGAAAATTCGAAATGTTCAATGAGAAATCAAGAAGCCTGTCAATCCAGTGGGGCAAATCAATGTGGGTTGGAAAAACCATCATGCTGTGAGCTTGGGGAAAAATGGACTGTCACATATGGACTTGGGTGATACCATAATCTCGTGGGCAGGTGTATTGCCAGCATATGGAGCAACAAAATCAATCTGGGAACTGAGAAAATTGTCTAAACTTCTCAAAATAATGAGCAATGCAAACTTTTCTGCCCTAGAATCGGTGACTGATGGACTGACTGCCATGAGAACTGTAGTGCTTCAAAACTGCATGGCTCTCGACTTCACCCTAGCGGTGAGAGGAGGTACGTGTGCTTTAATCCAGGAAGAGTGCTGTTCGTATATTCCTGACCACAAACACGAGATAGACAATCATCTTGAGGTAATTCAGCAGGTGTCAGCCATGACCAAACCAGGACCAAATCCATTGATGGACTTTTTCCGGAGATTGTTTGGGGGGTGGGGCAATATCCTGATGAACATCCTGATTGCCATCTGTGTAGGAATGATCCTACTGGTGGTATATGTGTGCTGCTGCATCCCTTGCATGAAAAGACTGATTAAAGACTTTATAGACATGTCAGTTTCAGAAACCTTATACCAATAAGAAGAATTACTGAAAAACTGAAAAGGCTTTCATAAGTTTAAACTGAATGACTCTCTTAACTGCAAATCCTGAGTAAGAAGAGGTTAGGGGAAGAAAAACTGTTATGCTTATCTTGAAAGTAGAATAAAAGTATTAAAAGGGGGGAAATGTTAGAAAAATATGTAATTGTAATATGCATGCTTAGTGCATTTAGTGAATTTGAGATTTAAAAGGGTTAATACATTTATTCTGTTCACACAGCATGAATCTGCACAGCCATTAGAAACTTAACAAGAAGCATTCTATTTTCTGCTGTCAGCAAATAACAAGAAGTCATTAATTTCTGCTAATGTCATGAAAATTAACAAAGGGATATTGATTTCTGCTTATGCCATGAGAAAACATGCAGCTGCTAGAAGCCATTGATAAAGAAAACAATAGATGCTTGAAAGTTTAAACCGTAGTCAGCATTACTTGCACTGAAGCTAGAAATGTACCTTGAATCTAGGTAAAACGTAACACATGTATTAGAACAGTACAATAGAAGAATTGAAATGCTGAAATGGACTGACATAAACCCAAGGCCAGGTTGTTTTTCTCAAAATGTTTTGCAGAATGACAGATATTTTTAACTTGGTCAGCAATAAGTCTAACAATATGTTCTGTAGAACATACAGAAATCTGTGTCTAACTACGTCAGCAATAGAATGTAACATTTTCTATGTGACAGTAAGAGAACTGTATAAGTATAACCTACTAATCATTAATTATCCAGACAAACCCTGTGCATACATGCTTTGTCTCCTTGCTGCAAGTAATAAAGGGTGCCTTGCTTGAACCTAACGTGAATTGGTCTTTGAAGTTTTTTCCTTTGACAGTAAACTAAGAAAAATGATACACGAAAAAGGGACAGAAAAGAACCAAAGGCGATGAAAACTTGCACGAAGTTTATTTTATAAAAAAGAAAAAAATGGAGCATTACAAGGGCACAAACCACATTATTAGACGAGCGAGAGGCACAAAAGGTTTATTAATTAAACAAAATGTTTAAGATTAAGATATTTGATAAAACAATTATCAAAAAAGCATGTTTAAAGCAAAACAAGTATATTTAAAGCAAAGCAGGCATGTTTAGAGTAAAATGAGCACAAGAAAAGTACAATGGGCATAAAAAAGATTAACCGAGCAAAACAAATATTATAAGGGCATAAAGGGCACATTAAGCATAAATAAAGCAAGGTGACTGCATGTTTTTTGGCACAGTGCTATGTTTTGGCATAACTACGACTTCATGTTGTATCAAGGGGATAACTAGAGTTATATGAAGTATCTCAAAGTGAAGTGCTTACAGTGTGTGCTTATTGCTGTGCATGTTTTCTGAAGTATGTGTGAAAAGTGCAACTATTTTGTTAAGTACAGTCAAAGTACAGCCATTTTAAAAAGTTTCTTGTGCGGGGTGTGTCTATTCATAAAGTGCTGCCATTACAGAGTGTTTCTTGTACTGTAAAGAATTATCTAGCAAAGTAGAGCCATTTTGGGGAAGTTTCAGTGTGCTGTGTACTGTTTATTTGCAAAGTGCAGTTACTTCGAAGTGTTTCTTACTCTGAACTTCTTTTGCCCAGTTCATTTGCACAGTGCAATTATTTGAAATGTTTATTACACTGATAAGTGGTGATTTCTTGCAGTACAGCAATTTAGAGTGTATTACAGTGCCTGTGTGACTTATTTTGCAAAGTTCAGTTATTCAGAGGCTTATTGTGCTATTGGACAAAGTTACAAATACTGGCATAAATTTCTGGTATATGTGTATGCATGTGTGTTTGTGCATATTTGCAAAAACCCTTCACTGGCATGTGTTAATATGGCAGACAGATTTTGAAAGCCCTTACCATTTGTATTTGATCAGAATATTGCAGAGAACTGGAGAATATTTGAGCAAGTATATGATATTTTATACAAGTAGCTTATTCTAACAAAGATGCAACCACCAGGTCATTCATTTTGTTAAACCTAGTTGGGTCTGAGGCCATTGAAAGAGAGCATTCATTTGTGTATGCACCAGCAGTATTTGAGGTAGAAGGTGAAAATCCTCCTACTGTTGTACAGGCAGAATCAAGGGAAGACCCCGAGTGTTTGAAGTGCAAATTCAGGGAAATGTACAACCACCAGATGAATATTACATTAAAGAGGCATTGCTTTACACAAGAGATCAGAAACCAGGGGGAAAACTTTTGCAGCTTATATTCCTGACCTGAGAAACAAATCTAAAATGTGTCGGTTTGGTGACTTAAAAGATGAGTTAATAAAGGACAGACTTGTGTGTGGTATTAATAGTGCTACTGTGATAAAGATTTTGCTTTGTGACAGTGATTTAATATTGAGTAAAGCCATAGAAATTTGTCAAATCCACGAAGTTACAGAAAGGCACACAACTATGCTTGCAAGTGACAAGAGCATGGTTTCAACAGGCTCCAGAGCAAATGTAGATAGCATACAACACATGGCTAACAGAGGCAGGCCTAAGCACATGGCAGCCATAGCCTCTGCTGGTTCACCAGGGAAACCACATAGTTTTCCAACAAGTTCCAAGAAAGGAGCACGCTCAGTGCAGTACAAGCGTGAATCAGCAAAACCCAAATCCAGCTTTATTGTTAACTGTCACAATTGTGGTGCCAATCATGAGTCTAACAGAGAGAGATGCTTAGAATTTGGTCAGCAATGTCAGAAGTGTAAAAAATGGAACCATTTTCAAAAGTTTTGCAAATCAAGTAAACCTCACATAGTTATAAAGAAGAGTCACTCAAAAAAACATATTGATCAAATACACTGCAACTCCACTTTCTATGTAGATGGTGTATCAGTAATTGGTGAAAAGGATGATGCATGAATCTGTTGGCAAAGCATGAAGTGCTTTGTACTGTCCAGATCAATGGGATATCCACCGAGCACAAAGTAGACACTTGTTCAAAGTGTAATGTTATATCAGCAGACACATTTGCTAAGGTAAGAACTAATGAACAACTCAGCATGGCTAGTAGTGTGAAGCTTGTTGCTTATGGTTGAAGAAATTCAAACTGAAGACTCAGTAGTATGTTCATGTTATTTGGCTAGGAACTGTTACAGCTTGTTATTCCATGTAGTTCGAAGACCTGTGCAGTCATTATTGTGTCTCAGAGACAGTTTGAGAATGAGTTTGGCTTTCTTTTACCAAAGAAGTTCATCATATAAGCACATATCCTAGTTCCAATTTTTCTGAAGCCATTTTCTCAGAGTATACAGATGTTTTCGATGACAAGTTGGACAAACTTCCAGTTGTGTATTCTATGAAGTTAGACCAAGACGTCAGTCCTGTAATCAGACCAGCAAGAAAAGTGCTGATAGTTATGCAGGATAAAGTCAAAGCTCAGTTGGATAAAATGGTGCAAGGTGTAATTTGCCCAGTTACAGAACCTACTGAATGGGTGTTGTCCATGGTAGCAACTCACAAAAAAGGCTCAGATGAAATGAGAATATGTATTGACCCAAGAGATTTAAACAACACATTGAAGAGACCGCATCATCAAATGTCTACAGCGGAAGAGGCCACAGCCACTATTTTTTCTGTCTTCGATGCAAAAAGTTCATTTTGGCAAGTGATGCTTGATCACAAATCCTCATTACAGACCACTTTTGGTACCATTTGAATACCATTTGGAATAAATTCTGCAAGCGAAGTCTTACAGGTTGCAATATAGCAAATTTTTTCGGGTTGTCCTTGTGGATAATAGTAGATGATTTATTGGTTGGAGGCAATGGTGAAGCAGAGCATGACAGAAACTTTAAAAGAGTTCTAGGCAGAGCACGTGAAGTGAACTTAAAGCTCAATCCTCTGAAGTGTAAATTCAAACTACCAGAGGTTACATATGTAGGTCATTTATTTACCAGCACTGGTTTAAGACCAGACCCATCCGAGCAAGCAGCTATTCTTGAGATGTCAGCATCTGATAATATTCAAACTCTACACCATTTCCTTGGCATTTAGTCAAGTTCATACCAGACGTCAGCGAGTTGACAGCACCTTTAAGAGAGCTGACACACAAAAATGCTGCATGCTCTTGGTTGGAACAGCACCAGAATGCATTTGAAGACCTTAAGCTAAAATGTTGCCACCCCACTTACATTAAAATACTATGATGTCAATAAACCAGTCATTATTTCCTGGGATGCTTCAAGATTTAATCTTGGCACAGTTATTCTTCAGGAAGGCAGACCAGTAGCCTGCGCATCTAGAACCCTTACCCAAACTGAAATACAGTTTGCTGAAATTGAGAAAGAACTTTTGGCAATAGTATTTGCATGTTCAAAGTTTCATGATTATATCTATGGTCGAGCTATTCAGATTGAAACTGATCACCAACCTCTTGTTACTATTCTAAAGAAATCTATGCATTCAGCTCCAGCAAGATTACAAAGAATGATACTTAAATTACAAATGCAGAACTTCAGAAGGGTCTATACAAAAGGCAAACTTCTTTATCTGACTGATACCTTATCCAGAGCACCCAGAAATACAATTGAACAGCTTGGTGCAGAGAATTTTGACTTTGACGTAATGGCAGTTGGTAATTTTTCTACTATGAGACTTGATGAGTTGAGAGATCATACAAAGACTGATCCAATTTTGCAAAAGCTCAACCACTACATTAATGTTGGATGTCCGTCAAAGCAATCTAGTGTACCACCTGAAATGCAAACCTATTTTCCTTACAGAGATGAGATGTTGATGGAAGATGGCATTATTTTCAAAGGTCCTAAAGTTGTTGTTCCTGCTTCCTTACAACATGAATATATCCAGATTTTGCTTCATGGTTACCCAGGTTCCGAATCTACCAAAAGAAGGGTGAGAGAATTAGTATTCTGGCCTTCAATAGTGAAAGACATTGATAAAGTACTTTCTTCTTGTTCAGTATGAAATAGTACTAAACCTCATTTGCAAAGAGAACTACTTCATCTAAGTCAAGCTCCTGACCTACCTTGGTCAACAGTAGCCAGTGACATATTTGAGTGGAACAATCTGCATTAATTAGTATTTGTAGACTCTTATTCAAACTGGTTTGAGATTGATTTACTACCTAAACTAACATCCACTACTGTTATTACTAAGTTGAAACGTCATTTCTCAGTCCATGGTAGTCCACACAAAGTTATTTCTGGCAGTGGTACTCAATTTACTAGTCAGTTGTTTCAGAAATTTCCAAGAGAATAGGACTTTGTGCATGTTACTAGTAGTCCAGAATATCCACAGTCAAATGGACTAGCTGAACGTGCAGTGCAGAGTGCAAAGCAATTACTTGAAAAGTCAAAGCATGATAATACTGGTCTTTTTGAATTTACTTAATGTCATAAACATATTCCGTGGTGATATACTTGGCTCACCTGCTCAGAGGCTTTTATCCAGGCAAACCAGAACAACACTGCCTATTGGTTCCAGTTTATTGGCCTAAAACAAAAAACAACAGAACCATCAGAGCCCAATTATTCAGTTAGTGCTCTTTCCAAAAGTCCAGTTATGATAAATCGAGCATATTTCTTTGGCCATTGAAAGAAGGAGAGATAGTGAGGATACAAACAGCAAAAGGTATCGACTGGATTGGTCAAGTAACAGGTATATGTACCAAGCTGAGATCCTACTTCATAGAATCTGAGGGTGTGGAGTAAAGGAGAAATCATAGACATATTCCTGTACCAGAATCATTATTGCAGCATTGTTTCTGTGATACAGACTCTAGGTCTCAGAACAATGCAGACAATGTTCCCATTCCAGAAGGTGTCTTACCTTCTACTTCCATTCCTGAAGATGTTCCCAATATTCCTAAGGTTGAACATTCGGCAGAGACAGTTCCAGTTACTAAGTATAATTCGCAGTTTTATGTCACACGATTTGGTCGTACTTCTAAACCTAGCTTGAAATACACAGCGACCTGGATATAACTGTATATATTTGCCTAGTTCTGTATAATTGCATGACAAAGAACTATTTGTATTGTTTGCATGTCAACTGATATTCTCAGCATTGCATGATCTATTTCTCAAAGAGGGAGGATGTAGAACAGAGTGTGTGTGGTGTACATTTAAGAAGCATATCAAGGAAAGAACGTGCACATATAAATAATGGGCACGTGCTATACTCTGTGCCATTTTGAAAGTGCAGCCAGAGAGTGAGCATGTATAAATGAATGTAGCTAGTTTGTATATAAGTTACCTAAGTTAAAGTTAATAAGCTTCAGTCCTGATGTGTTTGAACATAATAAAACTGCTTGAACAGAACCCGCAAAGACTAGTCTATTACATCCTGACTAGACAAGCGACAAAGTAGATCTGTTATTTGATAACCTTTGCATGTGCCTCTCTTCACCTTAGCTTCCCAAGGTAGCTGTCTATCCATGATTATCTTGATTTTTGGGTTATTTTACAGGGCTCTAATCTGGTTAACATTTGCATCACCCAACCCAACTTTATCTAACATCTTAAAAGAAATATCCCATTTCACCGAATCAAAAGCTTATGTAATGTCAAATTAGAGTTTTCTCATCATATTTGATAGCACTTTCATAGTTCCCTTGTCTATGAAGAAAAACAACATTCATCATCTTTCTTTTGCAGATGTCTCTTTTTATTGTCTCACCTAAACTGTGCATGACCCGCTCCAAGCCTAATAACCAGAACATTTGCAAAATCTCAGTATCCTCCAAATGAGGGATATGGGTCTATGATCACTCAGGTGTGTTTTGCCATGGTCTCTTCCTTTTCAATTTCTCCAAATGTTTTGGGTTTCAAATACACTGACAACAATGGACCCCATTTGTAAGTCTGGGTGTGATATTTCATAAAATTAGTATTGCCACACCCCAGACCCCACCCTGGAGCCTGGGATTTGCAGACCCATTTGCCTGATAAGCCTCCTCTATAAGGCCGTGGAATTGGTCATAGCAGATCTGATAAATTATGATATAAAAATATAAAAAGACTTGACTCCCAGTTTTGCTTTTTTAGGGGATGATCCTGTTTAAAGAATCTGGTAATTTTTTTGAAAAGTTATACCTTGACCTCTCCAAAGTATTTAATACTATGCCACATGTCAACATTATCAAGCAGCTAAATGCACTCCAGAATAACCCCTATGTAGTTAGATGGATAGCTAATTGGCTGAGGGACAGAATCTGTACTGTGATAGTGACAGGTGCAGCCTCAGACAATTGCAAGCTGGGTGTGATACTTCAATCTCCTTTTGATATGCAGAAGCTATAAAGTAAACTTAAACCTGTTAATAGCTGGTGCTCTAACAGTAGGCTAAAATTAAATGATAAAAAATGCAATACTATTGCACTTGGCAAACAAACCCTCTACCCAGCTTATAGTATAAAAAACACCTGACTCCAAAACAAACATGTTGGAAGAGACCTTGGAATGTGGGTAGATAACTCCCTCTCTTTTGGCCATCATGTTGAAACAGTGGTCAGGAAATCCTATGTGGCACAGCTGATCACAATGGGTATTTCCTCCAGTACTGAAGAAGTCCTAACCTCTCTTTATTATGCACTGATTAGGCCCCAAAAATAATACAATGCAATGTCCCCTCTTTGGGATGTATCTTGCTAAACATATCAAGAAGGTAGAGAGACCCCAAATGTTACGGACAAAAAGATTATGAGACTGAAGGATCTGAACTATCAAGAGAAGTTGGAGGCCTTGTCCCTGTTTACAGTGTCTTACAGACTCCTTCAGGACAATCTGTGCCAACTCTTCTAGTCATTAGGGATCCAGCAGTTCAAAACTTCCACAAATAAAGCAGTCAGCAGAACCAGAGATCTTAGCCAGCTTCAGCAAACAAAACAAATTATAGTGGAGAGACTAATTTGTCACACAATGGCAACCTCTTCTCTGAAGCAAAGTTCTTCTCCAAATAAAGAAATGCAGCACACTAGCTTTCCTTAAGAAGTAATAAGACCATTGAATGAACATTCATGAGTTCACCCCAGGTAAGGCTGCCCTACCACTCCATGAGAATGAAGGCAATGTTTAAGGGTGGGTGCTGACAGGGTGTAAATGGCCACATGTCCCACTAGCCTTGTACATTCTATGATTCTATTATTTCGTTGCTCTTCTCAGCACTTGCAGCATACTATAATTACTTTTTTTCTGCATAAATATTGCACCATATCAGACCTTTTTTCATTCCATATTTCTTTTTAATACCTTTTAATAATGTCTGGGTTTTTTTGTTCATTATCTAGTCTTATTTCCACTGACAATTTTGTTTCAGGCAGTCTAATGTTGCCTCATCTAGAAAATGATTTGTTCTAGTGCAATAAAGATCTTAAATTACCTGTTGCTTTTAACAATTTTCTTGTGCAAGTATTTTTCTTTCTTCAAATTTCTCTAGTGCTCTTACTATGTATCCTCTGTCTGGAAATTCTTTTTTTTGTGTGTGTAATAGTAACAATGCAGAAACTCTTCCTTCTCAACAGTCCACTTTATTGTATCTGACTCTTGCTTGACCTATCCATTTTTTTTTTTTTTTGTTGACTAGTTCCTTCTACAAGGGGTCCACTTTCATCCTTAGCCTGGTGTGGCAGAAATGTCTCCATATTCTGATGATTTTGCGCTGCCTTTTTTCCAGTCCTAGCACCAGTGCATTCACTAGTAGTGGGCAGTTTTTTTTACCCTATGGCCCGTGTACTTAATCTTCTTTTTTTATTTTTTTTACCTACCTTTCTCTATGATACATAAAACACTTAATAAGATTTTGTAAAATCATGGTCCACCACATGAAGGTACTCACCAAACTTGAGGATGAATTCAGTTCCAGCAATACTACTGTCTTTCTCTTGTTGATTCCATCTCTCCATTGGGACCAATTGTCCCATGTATGGAGCACAATTATGCTAGCTTTGACAAATGACAGAGGTAGTCTGAGCCCATCCTATGCTGTGCTATTGTATATGTCTCTAAGAGATTCAGTTGTGTCATTTTAGGGACCACTCTTCATGGACCTTTCTTCTCCTCCAGCTCCTGTAAACCTGTTCCATGTCTCCCTAGGCTTTCTGTGAGATTTAAAATCCCCATCATGCACTGCCATCTACCACACCTCCTTGATTACTTGTCTCTTTTCTTGATTTATTAATCACCTCATTGAAATGCACAATTATATCTATTCGTGCTTTCCATCCTGAAGCCAGCTGCACCTTGGAATTCCTAAATTCAGTTCAATAATCTATATCCTTCTTTTTCTTTCAGTCTCCAAGAAAGGTACTCCATACTTCCTCTCCTACAGTCCAGTACAAGCCATTTCTCTTCTTGGGCTCCATTTTCAACTGCTAAAGTTTTCTTCTCCAGGATTTTCACCCTGACTCTTGTTTTTTTTTTCCAAGTTTAGGAGTACTCCATACTTCCTCTCCTACAGTCCAGTACAAGCCCTTTCTCTTCTTGGGCTCCATTTTATAGGTTCATAGGTTCATACTAGGCTATCTGCCCTAGGGCATTTATAAGCCGAGCCAGAATGTGTTTGACTTTTGCCACCCATTTTAAATTAATTTTGCTATGCCCTTTTTCGAGGTTAGTATACTGTGCCTCTGTCTAACAGTGACACAGAAGTGATACCCAGGTTAAACCTACGATCTCCCATCCACTCATCAAGATTCGTCTTGAAGAGAGTCAATGAGGGACTCTGCCTAACCTGGACTGGGATTTTATTCCAGAGTGAAGGGAGCCTCTGGGTTATGAATCTGTCCCTCCAGCATGTCCTATTTATTTCAGTGCTGAGGTTCAAGTCTCTCGAGCGCGTAGCTCGATGGGATTTGGATTTTCTGAGGTGCAGCATGTCCAGTAATTCCGGGTTGGACATGGCTTTATATGTCAGGCACAGATTGCCCCTGAACAGGCGGTATGCCACTGAGTAGAGCTGGAGTTTCTTTAACCGGGCAGCATATGGCATCTGTTTGAGCCCTTTGATCCTCTTGGTGAGGTACTTTTGGGGTCTTTCCAGTTGCTGCAGGTGTCTGGTAAGGTACATCCCAAAAGGGGCATTGTACTCAATTATGGGCCTGATGAGGGATGAGTAAAGAGGCACGGTGACCTCCCCTGATCTAGATGTGAACCCCTTTATGATTAGGTGTGCTATATAAAATGTTTTTCTAACCACTTTGGCCACGTGGTTGTCAAATGAGAGACTGCTATCAACTTGGGTCCCCAGGTCCCTAATTACTTCTTCTGTACTTAATGGATTACCACTTATGTGGTAATTTGTGGGCACTTTGGTTTTGCCAAAGGGGATGACTATACACTTTTTGGCATTTAGCTTGAGGCCATGGCTCTGGCACCAGTTGTCTGTTTCTATGAGGCCCTTTTGGAGGATGCTTGTGTCGGCTGTAGAGTCGATTATGGCGTTCAGTTTGCAGTCATCTGCGAACTTGGTCAGCCACAGTCCTTCCATGTTGGCCTGTACCTCAGAGAAATATATACCGAACAAGAGAGGTCCCAGGACTGAGCCTTGTGGGATGCCACTTGTAACTGGTTTGGAGTCTGACATGGCTCCAGCAATTCTAACCATGTGGGTTCTGTCCTTGAGCCAGTTTGCAACCCATCTAGTGACATAGGGGTTTATATTTAAGCTGGTGAGCTTATCTATAATGCCCGAGTGGGGTATTGTATCGAAGGCTTTTGCGAGGTCCAGGTAGGCTGTGTGGACCACCTTCCCCTCATCAATGGCCTTGGTGATTGTTTCAAAGAAATCAACCAGGTTTAAGAGGCAGGATCTGCCCTTAACAAAGCCGAACTGGGTAGGATCCAGTGTCTGTAGGTCCCCAATATCTTTATTTATGAGGTCCATGATGATCCTTTCCATAGCTTTGCAGACCAAGCTAGTCAGGCTTATGGGGCGATAGTTTCCAGGATCCATTGAGGCACCACCTTTGTGGAGAGGGACCACTGTTGCTGTACGCCACTCT
The DNA here is from genome assembly GCF_019279795.1 of Protopterus annectens. Lineage (NCBI taxonomy): Eukaryota > Metazoa > Chordata > Ceratodontiformes > Protopteridae > Protopterus > Protopterus annectens. The sequence continues at coordinate 73,074,080 of NC_056732.1, forward strand.
TTCGGTACATATCCTGTAGTAAGGCTGAGACTGAATAGTAGTTTTATGTTTGGGTTTAGCTCTTCTTGGAGTTCATGTAGGACGCAGCCCGGGACACCGTCTGGTCCCATTGATGCTGTGTTTTTTGCTCTGGAGAGGGCGGCTCTTACCTGAGCATCTGAGATGTCTGGGGGGGCAGCACTCTGCTGGGATAGATATTTGCCCTTTTGGTGGGGGGGGGGTTTGCGCTGAACCTGTCAGCTAGGATGTTGGCAATATCTGTGGGTTCAGTGTATTTTTTGTCATTTTGGACTAATTCTGAGCATATCTGGGAATTCCCACCCAGGTTCCTAACATAACTAAAGAAAGCCTTGTGATTATCCTTAGTGTCCTGTGCAATTTTTCTCTCGAAGCTGGCCTTAGACGATTTTATGAGTGCCCGTAGTTTTTTGCTAATACTGATCAGAGATGCCTTCCCTTTTTGGGATTTTGCTCTATCATTTAGTAGCTTCCTCCTTCTATTGTATAGTTTGTTTATGGCTGGGGTCCACCAGACAGGACGTCTGCCTTTGGAGGATTGGGTCTTGGTTTTATTTGGGATTGCATGATCCATGCATTCCTGAAGGTGTTCATAGAATGCATTTATAAAGTATTCTGCGGTCTGGGCCGTATTTTCCACAGGCCCGGGGGCTTTGAAGGATTCCACCTCGGTTTTGAGGAGTGTGAAATTTGCTTTAGAGAAGTTTTTCACTGTGGTTTTCTGGGCAGGAGGTGGGGTCGGGATGTGAATATCCAGTGAGATTAGTTTATGGTCTGATATTACCAGTGAGGGATACACTTCTGGTCTGGAGCATAGAGTCCCCATGTTGGTGATGATCAGGTCGAGTATGTTTTCCCCTCTTGTGGGAGTGGTACCAAGTTGTTCCATAGCATTTGAGCTTATAAATTCTAGGAACCTCTGGACTAGGGTGTTGGAGCTAGAGTAATGCTCCCAGTCTATGTTTGGGTAGTTGAAGTCGCCCAATATAATGGTGTTTGGAGAGACCTTCATATTTTCCAGTGTTCTCAGGAAGGCCGAGTGGGGTTCCTGGGTTTGGGAGGGTGGTCTGTAGCAGGCTATAAACTGGAAGGCAGTTTTACCCACTGTTAGTTGCACATGGATAGTCTCTGATGCTTCGTGCTGTGCCACCAACCTGGAGGTGTGGGTTTCTTTGACGAATATTGATACTCCCCCTCCTTTTGTGGTTTGGTCCAAGTTTTGGGGCCGAAAAGCATGGTATGAGGTATAACCTGGTAGTGCTGGGGTGCTCTCGGGAGCCTTGAACTAGGTTTCTGTTACTGCACAGATATCGATGTTCTCCATGCTAAGGAGAGTTTTGAGTGCATGCATCTTGAGGTTTAGACTTCTGGCATTGAGTAGCATTACTCTTAGTTTCTTATCCCTTGGGATACCTATGGAGGTGGGTTTGTCTTTTGAGCCTTGCCTAAAAAAGGCACTATGGGGGTAGCAAGAGCCTTTGCCAATATCCGAAAGCCCAGGGGTGACAGGTGCAATCCGTCCCTAGCAAAGCATCGTGGCTTGTTGAGCATGTCATCCCAGGCTGACAGGCATTGGATCCCCTTTGAATGACACCAATATTTAAGCCAATTGTTGAAATTGATCATCTTGTCTTCATATTGTGGCATCATTCTTGGTGAGGGTAAGATGCTACTCAAGGTCAGGGTCATACCGGCCTGGGCCACATGCTCAGAGAGCTCCTCTATGTCTCTTTTCACGTAGTCCAGGGAGGTACGTCTCAGGTCATTCACACCAGCTTGGACAATGACTGAGTCATATTTGTACTTGCCTTGGAGTGACCTGAGTGCTTGTGTTATGTGGAGGCTCCTAGCGCCCGACAGGCAGCTCACCGTGACCTTTTCCTTGTTCAGCCTGGTGAGTGGGACGTCAGTGTGCCTGACGATAGAGTCACCTATTACAAGTGTATCAGGTGTGTTGTTTAGCCTTAAGGGCTGTGACTGTTCGGCACACTGGCTTTGTGAGCTATGCGTTGCACGTGTTTTGTTTTGAGGTAGTGGTTGCCTGGGTGTCTGCTTTGGAGGTCTCTGCTGCTTAGGTAGATTTTTATTTAGAGCCTCCGAGTATGTTTTTGTGTGTTTATGTGTTTGGTTTGCTGTCGTGGTAGGTCTATGTGAGACTGGAATTGTAGTGAGTGTGGTTTCCTTCTCTTCCTGACTGGTTATGCCAGTACTGAGTTGAGAGAGCTTAGCCTCCAGTTTGGCTATATGGGTGCATCTCTCACATGTGTTGGAATTTGTTGGGAGGAGGAGAGGGTTGTCTGTGTACATGAGGCAGTTGTAACATTGCCTCAAGATTCCCAGATTCACCAGCTGGACCAGAGAGGAGATTGACAACTGACCTTTGGACATGGTAGAATAATATTGGGAATTCCTTTATAATTGAAAAAAAAGGGCCAATGGGGAACAAGGTACTCAAGGGGAGTTTGTGAGGGTGCAGTGCTTTTAATTTTTTAGTGCTGACTTATATAATTGCTTTAGTGAGCAAGTGCCAGGTAACTTAAATGCAATGTGTTACAGGTAACTTAAATGCAAAAAACGACAAACAGTAACTTTCTTTTAAGTGAAACAAGGAAATAAGTACAGTAAGCAATGCAGATATCACTAGGGATCCACAGAAGCGCTGAAAAGCCACGTTTTAGGTGGTATTAGCATTTCATGGAAATAACAAGCAAACAAACAACAAGCATACAAACAAAGCTAGATTCAGCAGGCCTGGATCTAGTCTATGCTACAGCAAACAAGGTATACCAATTTCAGTAAGAAACAGTTGAAATATGCAGGCACTATAAGCCTTTAACCAGAAATTCCCAGCTCAGAAGGGCAGAGTCCAGCCTCTCCTCCCACAAGAGTGCAGACTACTTAATTAACCTTCTTAATGTAAAATAACTGTCCTGAAGCCCAAGTGCTTAAACCAGAACTAATACACTTTTAGAATAACAGACACTGAGCCCTCAATCAGCAGTTCCCAACTTAGAAGGATGTAAGCTACCTGTCCTGCCACCACAGTGCAGGCCACAAACCTTCCTAATGTAAAACAACTGGTCTGAAGCCCAAGTGCTTAATCCAAAAGACTTAGAATGATAGCTACACTTTAATCAAGTTACTACCAAGCAGTAGTAAATACAATTGAATACTTTAAAGAATGCCTGGATTAGTGCTCAAGTTATACAAACAAAGCTAGAGTCAGCAGGCCTGGATCTAGTCTACGCTACATCTAGTCAACTGCTAAAGTTTTCTTCTCCAGGATTTTCACCCTGACTCTTGTCTTTTTTTCCAAGTTTAGGAGCTATCTCTTCCTTCCTTTCATTACTTAGTTTGTTCTGCCCTCTTTGTTGCTGTAACAATCTTAGTTTTTCCCCCAAGGCTTTTATCTAGGGCTATTTTCTCTCCTTCAGCCACTTCCTTTTACATCAGGTAACCACTCAGGCCCTTCCTGTTACATCAGGTAACCATTAAAGATCACCTAAATGGCATCCCCCCAAAATGTCACATCCCTAAGATTTAGAACATTAGATTTAGACATTTAGAACCACATATGCATGAGGAGAGAGACACACAATTCATCTACATCATACAATCCCGCTTCTTAAATGGTTAAACAGTCCAGCCCACACATTTGTTTTAGTGCTATCCCTAGAAGAAGTACATTGCTTCTCTCCATACCTCTCAACCTCTTAGCACTAAAAATCTGGACAAAGGCAAAAATAATGGGGGCTGGATAAAGGTTCAAAAACAGGGACAATTTTTAAATACTGCTCTTATAAACTTAGAATGCTGCTGAAGTAATTGGCATGCATCTTCTGATGGATATAAAGTCTGAAACGGAAATGCCTGTCATTATTAAGTGACTTTAATCCTGAATGATTTTCCAAAAAAATGTAAATTATATAAAGCATGGACTAAAAATGTGAGGCAAAAATCTGGTCATTTTGTGAACATCTGGACAGCTGAGAGGCATGCTTCTCTCTGGTGCTTTTTCCTCTAAGTATCCAGTCCATTTTCTTGCCTTGCTAACTTCTGCAGGATTTACTTTGTGTGGGTACAAGATTCACATTAATTTAGTTTTCTATGTAGTGCCTTATTTCGACCATTTACTTTCCCAAACATCAACAAATTTAGGAAGGAATAATACTTATCCTTGTTTGGGTCACATACATTTGTAATTCTTCACAAATGGTCTGTGAGTCTCACACGTGTTATGCACCACCTCTCATCTATCCTTTCTAGGATAAACTTCATGGTCCATTTTAACATTTTCTAATCATATAACAACTTCATTTTCTCTGTCATTACTGTTAAGTCAATCCCTCCCACTTTCTCCCCTTTCAAAGGGCTACTTTACTCTTCATTTTAACACCTGCAAAAAGACTGCGACAGTCCCAAATCTTTCGCATTTTTATTTTAATTCTCCCTCTCATAATGAGATGAGAGATTTCTCTAACATCCCATGAAACAGTTCTCATCCCGTCTCCTATCATTATTCCTTATATTTCAAGGTTTCTTATGGGCACCTAACTGACAGAAGCTGCAACAGTACACAATGTTATTTATTTAATTTGTTAGATATAAACCCTCTCTTGTCATACTACATGATGCTGTGTTTAAACACAAAATACTTGCTTGTTTGCTTATGGCAGCAAATGCATGTCTGGTAGTTGAATGCAACCACTAATATTGCAATCTTATAAAAGAGTGTTGCAGTGGTTAGTGCTGCTCCCTCACAGCAAAAGGTTCTCTGGTTTGATTCTTGGCTGGGGTGCTTTCTGTGGGTGTCTGTATGTCCACCCTGTGTTCATGTGGGTTTACTTCCACATCCCAAAGATATGTGTTTCTCCCTAGGCCTCTGCTAAAAATGAGCTCTGTCCCAGTCGGACTTTCCTGGTAAACAAATGTTAGATAAGCTATATAGTAGGAGCATTATTTTGCTGACACCTAGTGGCCAAATATCACAAATGCAATAAAACAAAATATAAACCTGTTCTACATCAATTCAAAAGTTTTATTTCATTTTATGTTATTTTATTTACTTTTGTTTACTGGGGTAGAACACTGATCAAAACATTGACCAGTTACAGGGTCAGTGCAGCCTACAAATACCAGTAGTTTACATTTATGAGTAAGCAGAGAGAATCTGACAAACAATATATACATAGCTGTATCAAACCAAATATATGTACAGTTGCATAATTTAGTTATGTAGTTATGAAGTTAATATGTAACTGAAGGGGAAAACATTAACAATGACAATGATGAGGCAAGGAATGTTTTAAAATTTAGCTGAGCTATTTATTCCAGCAAACCTAGTTGTCTGCAGGGCTGCACATCTCTCAAGTGTACCTCTTTATGAGGAATATTCCTTATTTTGGCTCTTAAAAAGATCATGTTCCTCAAGTTCCACAGTGAAAGGGTCTGTCACACATTCAGTGTTAAGAATTTTGTTAACTGGCATCCGTGGTTTATAGAGCTGAATCATATTAATTCATCAAAATAACTTTTTATAAGTTGAAAGTAATACATTTTAGCCATCTTGTGAGCTTCCTATTTGAAGTTGTTGCTAAGCTGTTAGTAAGTGTTCCACATTTTGACCATTTCTTCCACATTATGAGTTGATCTTAGTGAAGGGGCAGGGAATGCCTCTCTGCTTTGCCAGAAGGCTGTGCCTATCCCACAGGAGGTGATTGCTGGCAATTATGGGTCTGTTACTGTCAAAAAGAAACAAAAGACTAAACATATGTCTTCTCCTGTCTCTGTGACAATTGATGGAAGTAACTTATTGGGCTTTGCTCAGGGTTTAGTGCAGGCTCATCACCCTTCTTATTTATGGGATCATAGGAAATTACTAGCCCTTACAAGCCTAACCAAGTTCTACCCTTATTTCCACGATCAGCACCTATTGTCCCTGTCCAAGAGGGACACAGGTGCAACCCCTGAGGTGAATTTATGATTGCCCATCCAATCTTCCAGATTGCGTTTGAAGAGGGCCAGTGAGATGCTCTGTGTGATATGAAGTGAGAGTCTGTTCCAAAGGTGTGGTAACCTCTGGGAGACAAATCTGCCCCTCCAGCAGGTTCTATTAATGTCACATACCAGGTGAAGGTCTTTAGAGTGAGTAATCCATGTACCATTTGACTTACAGATATGCAACATTTCCAATAAAGCAGGGTCAGAAATTGCTTTATATGCAAGGCACAGATCACCTCTGAGTAGTCCGTATAAAACAGAATAAAGTAACAGTGATTTCAGATGATCCACATAGGACAGATACTGAAGACTTTGAATTTTCCTTGTGAGGAGCCTTTGTTGTCTCTCCAATTGCTGCAGGTGCTTGGAAAGGTACATACCAAAAGGGACGTTGTACTCAGTTATTGTCCTGATGAGGGAAGAGTACAGGGAGGTTATAACTTCTTTTTTTCTGGACACAATGCAGTTACTTATAAGAAGAGCAATACAGAATGCCCTTCTTACAACTGTGGAGACATGGTGATCAAAGGTATGTTTGCTGTCAACCTGTGTGTCCAGGTCTCTCACCACTGAGTGCTTACTTAGGGTGTTGCTATTGATGTGGTAGTTAGCAGGAACATCACTCTTACTGAAAGGGATGATAATACATTTTTTGCTTTGAATTTAAGGACATGACTTTCACACCAATCATTTGTTTGTGTAAGACCCTCTTGTAATATGTTGACATCATTTGGAGATTTATCAAAACAAAAGAAAAAAAAACACAAGAACCTAATAAATCCAAAGGCATGCACAAATTTGGAGTACCAAACAGCTTTAATCCTGGTACCTTGGCATTTTGCCTTCTAGGGATCCCTTGAAGGTGAAATGCTGAGGTACCAGGATTAAAGCTGTTTGGTACTCCAAATCTGTGCATGCCTTTGGATCATTTGTAGATTTTAAGACCGCTCCCAGTTTTCAGTCATCAGCAAACTTTGTTATCCACAGACCTTTAGTTTTTGCTTGTATTTTGGAGAAATAGATTCCAAACAGTAGAGGTCCTAGGACTGATCCTGTGGAACACCTCTGGTTACAGGTCTGCTGTTGGAGGTGGATTCCCCTATTTTGACTATATGTGTTCTATCAGTGAGCCAGTTAGTGACCCATCAAATTATATAAGGGTTGATACCTAGCTGGGTGAGTTTGTCAATGATGACTGAGTGGGAGGATAGTGTCAAACGCCTTTGCTAAGTCTAGGTAGGCTGTATGCACAGATTTCCCTTCGTACAGGGCCTTGGTGACGGTCTCAAAGAAATCCACCAGATTTAACAGGCACAATCTCCCTTTGACAAATCCAGACTGAGTAGGGTCAAGTGTTTGGAAATTACCTATATCTTTGTTGATAAGGTCCATGATGATTCGCTCCATGGCCTTGCAGATAAGTCTAGTCAGGCTAATAGGTCTATAGTTCCTGGGGTCAGTGGAAGCACCACATTTGTGCAAGGGAATAACAGTGGACATTTTCCATTCAGTTGGGACAAAGCCGGTGCTTAGACTATGACTGAAAAGAGTTCCCAGTGGTTTTGCTAATTCTAGTTGGAGTCCATGTAGGATGCAGCCTTGGATGTTATCAGGTCCCATAGATGCTGTGTTTTAGTCCTTAGAGAGGGCATTTATGACCTGCTCTTTAGAGATTCAAGGTAAGGGACAGGTGGTAGGGATGTCATGGGGTATGTGTGGCAGGGACATGGGAATGAAGTTTTCACAGAACCTGTTGGCCAACAGGTTAGCTATGTCCACAGGCTCAATATATGTGGTATCATTAACTACCAGTTTGGCACAAATCTGGGCCTTTCCTTTTAGGTTGCGGATATAATTAAGGAACACCTTATAGTTGTCCTTAGTTGAGGAAGCTAATTTTGATTAATAGTTTGCTTTGGAGGACTTCACAAGAAGTCTTATTTGCTTGTTTAAGCTGAGAAGGGAGTGTTTCCAGTTTAGTGCTCACTCCCTCTTACTCTTAGACAGCAATTTCCTCCTCCTATTGTAAATCCTGTTAATGGCAGTTGTCCACCAGGCAGGTTTGCTCTTCGTTGAAGAGCTTGTTTTGGTCCTATCGGGTACAACTGAGTCAATGCAGTTATACAGGTGTTTGTATAAAGCACTGGTGTAGAACTCGGCATAGTTGCCAGTTCCATCTGAGGGGGGAGGTGCAGTGAAGCTATTTATACCACCCAGTAAGAGGTTATAATTTGCCATGGAGATTTTATTTAGTTTAGTTTCTGCTAGTTACTTTGAATGAGACTGATTTGTGATCAGATCTCACAAAGGAAGACCTCACAGTGGGGGTGCTACAGTGTTCCCACATATTGATAGGCACCAAATCTAGGCTGTTGGCACCCCTTGTGGGGGTGTCAACCAGCTGGTCCAGAACATTGGAGTTAATGAAGTTGAGAAACCTTTGGGAAAGTGAGTTTGATCATGAGTAATTTACCCAGTGAGTGGGTAAGTAGTTATAGTCGCCCCAAAACCATGGTGTTCAGATGTATCTTGATGGTTCCCCTTCACAAGATCGAATTACTGAAAGCTCGAAACTCATAAGATCAAGTTCAAAATCTCAAGTTTCAGTAACTCGAAATTGTGAACAGGAAGTGTAAAAAATTAGATTAAGGGTTTTACTTACCATTTTGTAGGGGGCTGGGTCCCCCTGTATTGTTCCTTCCTTAATGTGCAGGTTTCATGACCGCACTTCAGTGGAGGAATGGAAAGTGTCCCGTTGTGCGCTTATGCATATAGCGCGTAATGGTACATTTCCATCTCCTTTGCTGTAGTGCGATCTCAGAGCTAGTATATTTAAGTAGTGGGGTTGGGGGTGCAAGGGGGCACAGCCCCCTGTAAAAATATTATAAAAAGTGTTTTTTTCTTTCATTTTGTGCCCCTTCACAATTTTGAGTATATGAATACTTGAGATTTTGGGCTCGGGCATCTGCATTTAAAGTATTCATATATTCAATCTTGTGACGGGGAACTATCTTGATAGAATCAAATAGATCCAAACAGGCAGAGTAGGTATCATAATTCATGGAGGGGGTCCTGTAGCTGGCAATGTTTTGAATAGGTGTCCTACCAAGAGTTAATTGCATCTGAAGTATCTCCAGTGAATCATTCTGTTTAACCAATATAGAGGTATATTTATCTTTAATGAATATTGATGCACAGCCTTTTTTAGTTTTCACATCTTCAGTTTGCGGTCTGAATGTGTGAAAGGAGGTGTAACCTAGTATGGCTGGGGTGCTAGCCACAGCCTTGAACCAGGTCTCTGTGACTGCACAAATGTTTGCATCTTCCAAGGTACAGATTGCTTCCAGTGAGTGCAGTTTTATGTTAAGACTCCTATTGTTTAGCAGCATAACCTGGAGATTGTTTTTAGATGGAGTTTTTACATCAGGAATTTTGTCCTTGAGACACTGCATAAAAAGACACTATGAGGGTGGCAAGACCCTTATCCAGTAGCTGAAATCCCAGGGTGACAGATAAAGACCATCTCTGGCAAAGCATCAAGGTCTATCGATCATGTCATCTCAGGCTGAAAGATACTGGATCCCCTTAGAATGACACCAGAAACTAAGCCAATTATTGAAGTCAAACATTTTCTATTTGTATTGAAACATCATCCTAAGTGAAGGCAAAATGCTGCTTAAGGCTAGGGACATACCTGCCTGAGACACATAGTCTGAGAGCTCAGTTATGTCTCTCTTCACATAGTCCAGATAGGTACATCTGAAGTCATTCACACCAACATGGACTATGACAGAGTCATAATAGAACCTATTGTTGAGAAACTTGAGTGCGTGTGTGATATGGCAGATCCTAGCATCTGACAGACAGCTGACTGTGACCTTTTCCTTATCCAGCCTGGTGAGAGGCACATGTGTGTGTCCCATGATGGAATCACCTATGACTAATATCTTTGGTTTTATGTTTTGCCTTAATGGCTTGACAAGTGAGACACTGGTGCGAGAGCTATTATGTGTATTGTGTATTGCAGTGGAAGTATTATGGGTAGCGTGTTTGTTTTTGTGTTCGGGAGGTTTCTGGTGTTTAGGTATGTTTCTGGTGAAGACCTCCGCATATGTAAGTATATGTGATGTAGGCTTGGGGGGAGTAGGAGGTGAGGTGGGCATGCTGATATTCCACTCATTGTCTTCTGTACTGATTGGTGTGTGAGAGAGCATGGATTCAAGGTTATTAATATACTTGCATCTCTCGCATGTTGAGTTTGTGTGGAATAGGAGTAGAGGGTTGTTGATGAATATGAAGTAGTTACTACATTGCCTCAGGATGACCATGTCAACCAAGATGGCTGGAGAAACTGTGGGAAATTGTCTGTCCATAGTGTTAGGTAAATTTATATGGTTAGGAAAAGAGATCATACTTAGGAATGGCTAATGGGTGAGAGGTGCATTGGTACCCCTGAGGCTAGGCTTAATGTTCCACCTGACAGTAGAGCAGGGCTGCAAAAAACCTCTGGAGAACCACAAGCAAAGTGCTAAGGAAAAAATTAACAAGCAAAATGTCTGCATCTATAACTACCGATGGTAACCACTGTTATGCAGCGGTGCACAATGGTGTACTACATGCAAACAAGCACAAATGAAGGGGCTTAAATAAAACAAGAAATAACCCTTTTAAGTTAAAGTAGCCAATAAGGACACTCTCTAGTATTTATTTATTTATTTATTTATTTATTTATTTATTTTACATTTATTGACTGGGATAGTCCGTCTGGGTGTGAGCCCATTTTCAGCGGAGGCCTGGGGAGAAAAGCTCCAATAAAACAAGAACAACATTGACAGGTACAGTGTCGATTTTACATAGAATTTAACAGAAATATCTAGAGATAATAAAGAAAGTACAATATACAATAAGCACTTTAGTGAAAAGGAGAAAGTTATTACAATATAGTAAAGTCATATATATATATATATATATATATATATATATATATATATATATATATATTTTTTTTTTTTTTTTTTTTTTTGGGCAGGGTCCATCTTTAGTTGATAATTTGAGTATACCTTAATACGTGTACATATGTATACCCTTACAAAAGAAAATAAATTATCAAATTATACTCTTATTGTAGGTAGCTGATAGGTGGTGTTAACAAGTGGGAGTGGGGTATACATGAAGACTACAAAATTTAGGTGATGTAATTTGATGTGGGCTTATGTGGTATTAGCCTGGCTTGGTGCAGGAACAGAGCCAGTTGTTAGTGAGGTGGTCTTTGAGCAGAGTTTTGAATTGGTGTAGGTTGGTAGCATTTAGGATGTGTTAATGGATTGAGTTCCAAAGTTTAGAAATGTGGTGGGAGTAGAGGGCGTCCCCCCGCTTTGTTGTTACTTTTGGATACTTGGAGGAGTGTTTTGTGTGAGGATCAGAGTTGCTGAGGGTTGGGATATGGTTGGAGTAATTGTTGTAGGGCTGGGGTTCTGTTTGGCTGGTATATTAGCTGGTGAGTAAAGAAAAGTTGGGTATAGGTTAGTTGTTGTGGGAATTCTAGCCAATTTATTTGTTGTAGGGCAGAGCAGTGGTGGGACTTATATGGGGAGCTAGTGGCAAACTTGGCTATTTTATTGTAGGCTGATTCAAGTTTGGTAAGGTCAGTTTTGTTAAGGTTTATAAAGATGGGAGAAGCATAGAGAACAATAGATAAGAGATGAGTCCTGGCGATGCTTAGTCTAGAATGGCTAGTTAAGAAAGGATTAATTCGGTAAAGAGAGCCTAGTTTGATATGTGTTTTTTAATGGTTTGAGAGAGGTGTAGGTCGAATTTTAATTTGCTATCAATTGTGACACCTAGTAATTTGGTATGTGAGCTGGTGTTTATGATTGTGTTGTTGGAGGAGTGGATTTGAAAAGTGGCTGAGGGATTGGGTGTTTTGGTGGGGAGAAAGAGCACGAGTTTGGTCTTGTTTGGGCTCAGTATGAGGTTAGTGTTAGTTAGCCAGGATTCTACTTCTAGGAAGGATTGTTGTGTTATAGCCTGTAGTTGTGTTAGAGAGGGGTTGGAGCATATCAGGCTAGAGTCATCTGCATATTGGATGACAGAAGCGAGAGATATGGATTTATGGAGTTGATTTGTGAAGATGGTAAAAAGTAGGGGGCCTAATATGGAGCCTTCTGGAACTCCTATGTTAGCAGGGAGCAAAGATGATAGCTTCTGTTGCCATCTAACAACCTGCTGGCATTTGGTTAGATAGCTGTGGAACCAAGCTAGGGAAGAATGACTGAGATGTAATGTGTACAGTTCTGACAGCAGTTTTTTTCTATGAAACTGTGTTAAATGCCTTTGAGAGATCTAGAAAGATGGATGAGACATATTTATTCTGATTTCTGTGTTCATTTATTGTGTTAGTAAAACTGAGGAGAGCGGTTGTGGTGCTGTGGTGGGGGCAAAAACCATGTTGTGTGTTTGATAGGAGGTTATTGGAGAGAAGGTAGTTTAGAAGCTGGGAGTGAATACATTTTTCTAGTATTCTGGAGAGGGTGAAAGAATGGCAATGGGCCTGTAATTAGAAAGCTCGGTAGAGTTGTCACCTTTATACAGCGGGGTGATATAGGAGACTTTCCAGATTAGTGGGACATGGTTCTCAGAGATAGAGTGGTTGATGAGGATAGAAATGGAGTAGGCTATGACTTCGGAGGCAGCTTTGAGGAATTCTGATGGGAGGTTGTCAGCAGATAGGCTGGTGGGCTTGAGCTTACTGAGTAGTTTTTTTATGTTATGGGTTGGGACGGGGTTAAAGGAGAAGGAGTTTACACCCTCATTGTTGGCTACAGGGACTGTAGTAGTAATGTTTTGGTCATAGTCAATAAGTGAGTGAACTGTGTTTATGAAAAAGGAATTGAATTGTGTTGCGATGTTATCATTTGATGGGTGTGGTAGAATTGGGGGTGATAGTACTACCAGGTTGCAGGAGTTTGTTTATAGTGGCCCAGAATTTTTGGGGGTTGTTTTTGTTTCTTTGCTGTGCAGTGATGTAGTAGGCTTTTTGTCAGCTTTTATCTGGGATTTGGCTTTATTCCTAAGTTGTTTGAAAAGTAGAAGGTTGTCATTGCTTTTGTTAGTTAGCCAGTGTTCCTATGCCTTGTCCCTTTCTTTTAGTAGGTCCTTGGTGTTGTTTCTATGCCAGGATGTGTGGTGATGTTTTATTCTAGCTATTCTGCAGGAGACCAGGCTGTTTAGGATGTTGAGGAAGGTGGTGTTAAAGTGTCGAACAGCATCATCTAGTGGTAGTGTTTTGAGGGGGGACCAGTTAATTTGTTGGAAGAGGGAATTGAAAATGAGGGTATTACATTTTTTCTTGTTGCGGATTAGCCTATAGACTACTTGTCTAGGTAGACTAAGATTGTTTCTGTTTAGGTATATGGGTAGGTGGTCACTTATGGTACTGGGGAGGCATCCTGCTAGAAGGGGTGTGTCATTTTTATTTGTGAGAGTCCAATCCAGGATGGATTGTCTGTTGGAGGTTTTGTCTATTCTTGTGGGGTTTTTGTATGAGCTGGGAGAAACCATATAGATTTATGAAATTTGATGGTTTATTGGAATTATAGGTGGACCAGTTAGTGTTGAGGTCACCCATAATTATGGTTTCTTGGTGGAAGGTTCTGGATAGCCAGTGAAGTATGTCTTCAACTGTGCTACTGTTAACTCCTGGAGGGATATAGATAGCCACTATGATTAGTGTTTTGTTGTTGCTGTTGATATTCAGTTTGGTGATGAGAAATTCTGCATTGTTAGATGTGGGAAGTGTGGTGTTGATAACTTCTAGGGCTAGAGTTTGTCTATATTTTATTGCTGCACCTCCTTGACATTTATTTTGATGATCAAGTCTATATATGTTGAACCATGGGGGAAGTATTCCATTGTTTTTGACATGTGGCTAAAGCCAAGTTTCAGTGAAAATGGTTATGTCAGGAGAATGTAAGTCAATTAGTGCATGGAGGTCATGGATTTTGTTTAGTATTGTTTAGTATACTTCTTAAATTTATTTATACTGTGGTGGTGGTGCTGCGGTAGCGTTGTCGCCTCACAGTTAGACATTGCCCATTCGATTCCCAGTTAGAGCGTCTTCTGTGTGGCGACATGCGTGAATGGGCATTCCTTCATTGAAGGTTGTACGTTAGGCCCAGCAAGCCAGCACGTAAGACTCTACTGCCAATCATTAGCGGACCGGAGTTCCGCTGTGGCGACCCCTAACCGGGAAAAGCCAAAAGACACAAACATACTTCTTAAATTTATATTAAGGAACAGCAGGGAGTGTTGTTTGGGATGAGGGGGTATGGTTGAGTTGATTGAGGTGTAAGTGGTAGTTTGTTTATTGGTAGTCTTGGGACCAGAGTTGGGGTGGATGTCACCACTGAGTTTTAGTTTTGATAATATATGAAATAAAGTTGTTATAAGTTTGCTTAGTTGTTTGTGGTTTCTAAATAGTGGTTCATTTTTCTGTCTGGTTTGATGGTATTTAAGTGGGAGGTAGTCTATTTCTGTGTTGTTGTAGAGGTTGGTTGAAATTTGGGAGTTGTAGTGGTGGGTTATCGGCAGTGGACAGTTGGTGATGGAGTTGGTGGGGTGGTCATAGTAGATGGGGATGTAGAAGTTAGTTAAATGATAAAGAAGGGCTAGTGTGAATAGGTTGGCTGTGTGAAGAGATAAGGTAGTAAATAGTGTTTGTTTTAGTGGATGTAATGATGTGTGTTTTAGTGAGTGTAACACTGTGTGCTTTATTAGTATGTTGAGGTTGTTAGAGTGGGACTAACAGCGTGTGGTTAGAGTGTGTTGTGAGATGTTGGAGGGGGTGGTGATAGTTGTGAGGTTGTGGGTATGTGGTAGAGCAGAGATTAAATCAGATAGGAGGGTGACTATGTGGCAGGTCAGAGCAGCTGAATGTGTAGGTCGATATGTGTTGTATTGTAATGGTGGGGAAGGGGGGTATAGTGGAGATTGGCCTGTTTTTATTACAGGGTGTGACAACTGTTAGATGTGTATGAAACAAGAGGTTTGTTTGTATTGATAGCATCAATATATTGATAGCATTTTGTAATGGTAAAAAGGGTAGGGATTGGTAAAAGGTTAATATACGTGTGCTAATGGATGGGTGTTGATTAGAATTAGTGTGGAAATGTGAACTACTTTATAATTCAAAATTGTACAGATGGTGATTGTTAGACGCATGAGTGGGAGTGGTTAGGTTTAGATACATTTGAGTGATTTAGGGGTGGGAAGGAATGGGGGCTGGGTAGGGAAGTGGAGTGAAGCCCGAGCGTAGCGAGGGCGGAACGGAGTGGGCAGAGCCAAGTTCTAAGTTCTATAACTGCAGGCAAGTAACAGTCACTTAGACTACCAGGTACTGTGAAAAGTATCTATGCAGCTGACAATTTTGTAGACTAGAAATTCTTAGAGAAATAGAAACCTTATGCAAGGAGTGAGTATGGAGTGGGAGAAATATGGACAAGTGTATTGGGAAGGAGAAGACTGAGTAAAACAATGATTCAAAACTAGAAAGTATTAGGTTTAGAAAGATCTCTGGTGGGGGTGGGGGTTACCAGTAGTGTGCACTCCCTGAATACATTCTAATGACATTTACAATCATAGAAGGGTTAAATCATTAACATACACTGTAATGTTACTGTACTTTAAGTAAACCAGCCACGGATGTTTGCAGATGCAGCTTGCTGGTAGAGAACTGCTATAGAGATGCCTCACAGTGTTTGTATTAGCTGACAACTGTAAATGGAAATAAAAAAAGAAGATTAGGAAAAGCTGATAAGGAGAGTGCTTATTTATAATTGGTACAATATAAGAATGGAGTGGAAGGAAATAGGTAAAATAGCCTAATAACACAATACAGTTACTGAGTTAAAAACTCTATGCAGTAATTTGACACTAAAAATATGTTTAAACAAATACAACAAGCATTTAGGCATGCATATCGTGCTCAGCCAAGATTAATGTACAATATCCAGCTTGAGCTCTAGTCCAACCATCCTTGATTAGATGGGACTCATACAGCACTCTCCTCCCACAAGGGTGATGAATGGCCTTTACCAATAAAGATGGCTTGAATTTGGTGCTCAGAAGTTACAAAACAGACCCAGAAACAGCAAACCTGGAACTGGGCTATGTTACAGCTGAACTAGTCCAGTATACAGTAAAATGTGTCAAAAAACAGCTGAAACAATTCAGACAGTAGAATGCAAATACAAATTAAAAGTGCAATATAAGAGTAAAAACAGGCACTTGTGGTTAGTTGGAAGCAATGGATACCTCAGATCTTTCAGTATCTCAGTGAAGAGCTTGTTTTAATGCTCAAGTGATACCAAACAGTCTTGATTCAGCAAGCCTGAATCTGGCCTGTGCTATAAAATGCAAGTACTAGAAATTCAAAGTTCATAAAATCACCATCACAATAGCAAAAAGCGTTTAAATAAAGCAGGAATTCACCAGCCATTCTCAGCTTAGAAGGGTGTAGGCCACACTATCCTGCCACAGGAGTCTAGACCACAAACCATCCTAATGTAAAACAAGTAGTTTTGCAGAACAAATGCTTAAGTCAGAACTAAGACACTTCAGAATAACAGACACAATAGGCCTTCAACCAGTAATTTCCAGCTTAGAGGAGTGTAGGCTATCCTCTCCTGTCACAAGAATTTAGACCACAAATCTTCCTAATATAAAGTAAGTGGTTTGGAACCCAAGTGCTTAAACCATACTAAAGACACTTAAAATAACAGGCACTATAAGCCTGGTTATATTGAAAGAAAAATGCATTCTTCTTTTCCTGATGAGATTCAAGAGGTTGAACCTCAAAAGCAGTGTGAAGGGACAGATGATGTTATATCTTCAGAGATTTCTGATTCAGATTCTGAAAAGACTAGTTTAGTTCCTGTAAAGGATTCTCTTTCTCTGAGACTATTTCCAGAATGAATCAGTTGTTTCAGTGGGAAAAGAGTGATGTTTCTCTGTTCCTCATAAAATATTATGATTGATTGCAAGAGGCATGTCCTGAACCTATGCCTATTCCTCCTTTTCTTTCCACTTTGGATGATATTTTTGTCACAGCCTGCAAATTCCCTGACAGACAGCTTGTTGGCCCCTAAGAGACATTAGACTATATAAGGGTTGTCAATCTTTTAAGTTTTTTTTACACTAATCCCAAACCTGACTCAGCAGCTTATAGCTTTATTAAACCCAGCTGCTGCTAAGCATTTTAATACCTATTCCTCTCCTTCTGATATGAATGGCCAGACTTTTGATAAGTTTGAGGAAATACTGTTTGCTTTTGCAACTTTTTTTTTTTTCAAAACACATTTTATTAATTTTGATAAGTACAACAGACACAATAGAAAAAATACACGAATACAACAAATACTAAGTTATACTTAAGCCTTAATACTTCAATGGTAAACATAACCTATATACATACGTGCCAAAATACATCAGAAAGAAAAGAGAGGAAAACAGGAACAGTGCTGTACAAAATGCAAACACCAAGTGCTAAACTTTAAAAAAATAGTATAGGTATAACATCTACCTTGTTATAATACCCCACCACTCTTGTCAAATATTGAGGCAGTGAAGGGAGTTTAAGACACAAAAGACTGATAACATCCGTGACCAAGAACATCCTGGGGGGGGGTCAATTCCCTTAACAGATAAGACTAGTTAGGACAGAACGTAATGAATAAGGGGAAAAACAAGCTATATAAATGGTGTTCAGGATTAGTCCGTTAAAAGGAGAAAGATAAAGTCCCATAATTCCTGATAAGATGTTTATTTGTGGGGGTCAATTATTATCAGTTTTTGGGAAGTAATATACTTGATTGCCAGATTTTTAAAGTCCCTCCATGACAATTTAGAGCGATCAATCCAGTGTTTGGTGATATAAAATTTTATTAGAAGACAGAGTGTAATTAAAGTCCTGAGTTTCAACTTGGGTATTTTAAGATTGGTGATGTGTAATAAGGCCATCTCCCAGGACAGGGTGGATTTATGATAACCCATTTTATCGAGCCTTACTTTGAGAGAACACCAAATACTGTGAGAGTATCTGCAGAACCACAAAATGAGTATAATATCAGCATGGGGAAAGGAACAACAGGAGCAGGAGGAAGAGACAAACGAGTTAAATTTATTCATACAGACCGGAGTTAAAAATAAGTTATTAGTGATCATGAATTGTGTGTATATTAGTTTTTTAAATGGAGAATACTTAAGGGTAAGCTTTATTGCTAGAGTCTTCTGTTGTAGAGTCAAGTTGGCGTTCTGTTGTTCCCAATATTCCACAAACATAATTTTCCCTTGATTAAGAGATGAAGAAAAAGCTTTATAAGCTGTAGAAATCATGTGTTTTTTACATGATAAGTTTTGCAGTAAATCAGCTACGCAATTATGGTCTGCTTCCGAGCTGGGGTAGTTAATAAAAAAGGATGAGGTGAGCTCCCTTAGTTGTCTTAAAATAATAGTATATTTATTGGACACTGCCAAAGTAACTCGGAGATCTGTTAGTGAAAGGTGGTTAAGTTTATGTATAGCCCATAAAGTTAGGTCCCTAATAAGAGGGTAGTTAGTTAAATTGATCATTTTATTATTCAACACTAAGTTTGGGTTAAGATGTATAGGTTGAAACATTAGAAGAGCATTACTTAGGTTAAGGGATTGAAAGAGCTCCTGTAAAGTCTTAATTAACCCCTTCAAAGAGTGATGTAATTTTAGTTTCTTAAGGCTAAATTTATTTAAGAAAGGCAAAGCTCTAGGGTTAAGGTCCTGTTTAAGGGCATGGTTATACCACATTTGAATCCATACTGGGGTACGAGTAGACGGGTCTGAGTTGTGGTTGGCAATAGTAAGTATCCGGTTTGCGTGAATAATTCTGTAGTATAATAAAAGATCGGGCAAAGCCAATCCCCCTGACGATTTAGATAAAGTAAGCCTTTGATAGGAAGCCCTCACAGATTTAGGGTGCCAAATGAATTTTGCAAAAGCTTTATGGATTCTGTTGAGAAAAAGAGTTGAAACCGAAGATAAAGAAGAGCTAAGATGATAAAGAAGTTTAGGGAGTACATTCATTTTAATAATAGAAATTTTTGTTAACATTGGAAGTTTTAAGTGTTGCCATCTTGATATGTCTTGGGATATGGAAGACCAGACTTTAGATAAGTTAAGCTGTAAAATAGAAGGAGAAGAGTGATCATAAGAAACTCCTAGGTATTTTAAAGAATAGTCTATGTGAAAAGCAAGTTCAGGGAATAAGTATTGTTTGTGTGCTAGGGGATTGATCGGGAAAATAAAGAATTTGTTTTGATTAATTTGTTAATCCGAAATAGAGGTAAAGAAGTGTAAAGATTTAGTAATTTTTTTAGTGTCAGACATGGGATGTTTAAAATAAAGATTTAGATCATTGGCAAAGGCTGTAAAGCTGATGTTAGTGTTAAGAATTCTAGGAATAGAGTGATAGGTTTTTTGCAAAATAAGTAGGAAAAAGGTTTCTAAATATAAATTAAATAGTAAGGGAGAAAGGGGGCATCCTTGTCTAGTACCATTTGTAATCTTTATCGGTTGTGAATCTTGCTTGTTTATGTGTAAGCGAGTGTATGCGCTATTATAAAGTGTTCTAATCAAGTTAATAAAATCTGGAGGGATGTCAAATCTCGATAAAGCTAAAAACAGAAAGTTCAAGATTACCCGATCGAATGCTTTACAAGCATCTAGTACCAGAGCATATCTAGAGTTCCTTTCATTTTTGGTGAGATTAATTATGGTTTCTAGCGTTAATGTGTTATCATGCCTGTTAGGCATAAAGCCTGCCTGTTCTGGAGAAATCAAAGCATGCATAGTTTTTTTAAGTCTGTTCGCTAAAATGGCTGAAAGGATTTTTATATCTATGTTCATAAGGGAAATTGGCCTATAGTTGTTTACGTTAGCTTTATCCAGGGTATTTTTGGGAATTAGTATAGTTTTCGAGTGGTTGATGTATAAGTCTGTTATGCCTTTATTAGCAATAGAATCAAAAAGTTTGAGTAAAATGGGAGCAAGGGTATTTTTAAATGTTTTGTAGAAGTCAGATGAATAGCCATCTGGACCTGGAGCCTTACCAATCTTGAGGTTGTCAATGACTTCGATAATTTCTGACAAAGTTACCGGGGCTGATAGAAGGTTTTTCTGGGAGTCAGTTAATTTAGGAAAAGTAAGCTCGCTTAGGAATTTTTCCATCTCCTCACGCTCAGGTAGAGTATTATTGCTAGCATAAATATCTGAGTATATACGGTGAAACAGTTGTATAATTTGGGCATCAGATTTATAGAGCGTGTTGTTATGGAAGATATATTCAATTCTGGGTGCTTTAGGTGAGCTAAGTATTAGCCTAGCGAGAGCCTTAGAAGGAGTTTGTAAGGATTCAGAGTATCTAGATATGTACCGCAATTCTTGCAGATATATGATAGATTGGTGGTATTCAAAGAGTTCTTTTTGTTTAAGTTGCAGTTCTTTTTCAATTTCTGGGGAGTAGTTGACTTGCAGTTTGTTATCCAAGGTGTTAATCTCTGTGGTTAAGTTGGTTAACTTATCTTTGTTCTGTTTGTGAAGAAAGCTAGCTTTCCTAATAAGGATACCTCTAATCACCGTTTTATACACCGCCCATCTAACATCAAAGGGGATGTCATTATCGTGGGAAGTAGAAAGGAGTTCTTTTAAGCTACAGGTGATTTCTGTGATTATTGATTGATTCTTTAGTAAGTTACTATTAAGGGACCAATTATATGTTTTATAGGGTGAGGACAAGTTATAGTCAAAACCTATCTCTAGGTTTAATCTTGAATGATCAGAAAGGAATCTAGGATCAGTTGTAAGTTTAATTTGCCTTTTAGCTACAGTATTGGAGATCAAGAAGAAATCTATGCGGGACCAGGAATGATGACATTTTGAGAAATAGGTGAAAAAATTAGTTCTCCCTGCGTAAGATCCGAACGAGATAGGATCCATTAAGTCAAAATCCATTATTAACTCTGATAAAGCTAATGAGTTTTGGGCATTATAGATCCTAGTCTTATTGGAGCGGTCAATGTTAAGATTTTGAACCATATTCCAGTCCCCTCCCAAGATAATTAGGTGATTTGGGAACATGAGTAGAAAGCTATAAACCTTCATGATGAACTCTAGTTGCCCTGAGCAAGGACCATAAAGATTTAAAAAGAGTACAGGTTTAGTTAAGTTGTGTGATAAACATGTAAAGTAACACCACCACCCCTCTTGATCAGCACCTTTTGACATAATCATAGGTTTAAAAGAATTTTTGATAATAATTGCCACTCCCTTGGAGTTATGGTTGGTACCCGAGGGAATAATGTCTGCAATGAATTTTCTGTTTTTTTCTTTTGCCCATTCTTCATTTAACATATGTGTTTCTTGCAGAAAACAAAGGTCTGACTGGGACTTATATAGAAGATGTAACACCATATTTTTCTTATTTTTCTCATGTAGCCCCCTTACGTTCCAAGAGGAAATATTCCAGGTTTTATCTGTAAGCATTCGGAAAGAGTTTAACATTATATAACATCATTGTTAACTGGGGTAAATATTATCATAGGAGTTTCAAAAAGATATTCAGTAATAGCACTATATGTATTATAGCACAAAAAATCCCTCAATATTAACCCCGTGCCTATCCACATGCCTTCTAGACTTGAGAGATAAAAATAGAAATAAAGAGAGTAAAAATCTACCGTATAATTAACAATTGGTAGTAGAACAAAAGAAATAAAAAACCTATAGTATTTACAAATATTATACAACATATATCTAGTTACCCACAAGGCCATCTACAACCCTATTTATTAACTCCATAAAGCTTCCAAAGACAGTAGAGGTACCTAATACGAGAAAGGTCAAATAAAACCAGTTAAATCTTGTACAATGACCAATTAGAAAGATCAGGAAAAATCAGTATTTGTCACACATAGAGTTAACTAAAGTTCAAGAAGTAATTAGGAATTAACAAGAAAAACAATAAAACAACTAGTTCAATGGATGTGATTCCTCCTGAGCATCCACTGGAATAATTATAAAGGGTATATTCCAGAACCAGCAGACATCCTAGTTAGCAAGACAACGCAGTTACCACGAAGTAGCTAATCTGCCAATTCTCAGCTGCTATGTCTCAGACAAATCGAGTTGTAAACAATTAACATTTATGAGATAAAAGTTAATTATCTAGCTACTCAGACCGGGTAAATCAATAGTCAGCTTTTTTCACATACCCGGCAACGCATCATCAGGTTAATTTGTCATAAGGACTCAAGGCAGTAGAAACCAGAGAATAGAAAGGAATGTTTCTGCAATAATAAGCTGCTGGGAAAGAATCAGGAAAGGTTCGGTAAACCTTTAATAAAACAATGAATACAAAGTTTTTAGTAGCCCTTAATTACCATATCTTTCAGGAGCACGCGATCATTATATTTAAATGATGGTAGTAATCTTCGAGCTGTGTATCCGTTTCATGACAACAAAGGAAGTGAGACACTTAATTTCCATTTTTGGGAGTGCATCCATTAAAGCTCGGATAGATGCATATCTAACAATCCCCCAAGCAACAAAAACTGAAGAAAGGTTCATTTCATATTGAGGGAGACATAAAAATTAAATTATACACAGTTAGAAGTATTTTCATACAACTGTGGACCTATCGATCACATTTTGGACCAGTATCAAAAATCATCGGTAAGTGAGAAGAGATCACTAAGGGCTTCACCGAGTGGAGGGAACTGCACCGAAACATTTCATAAAAATAGGATCCGCTTCTTTAGGTGAAGACATGTAAAACTTCATTTCCTTGTATGTGAATGAGAGTACTGAAGGAAATTTCATTTGAAATTTAATTTTGTGGGAAATGAGGTCGGAGCAGTAGGGGGAGAGCTTACGTCTTTTTTCTCTTATTTCCAGGGGCAGGTCTTGAGATATAGCAATTTTTTGATAATTCCAGGTAAAATGGTTTGTTTTCTTGAAGGCTAGTAGGATATTTTGTACATCTTGGTGATTGAGTAATTTGACATATACTGGTCTCGGCGGTTCCGTAGTTTGCTGTTTCCGCAAAGCTCTGTGAGCTCTCTCTATGATAAATTTGGACGAAGAATTATTTTCATGGCAAAGGCTGTTGAAGATTTGTGTAAGTGCATCAATTAGTTGGTTAGGTTCATGCTTTTCTGATAGACCTCTAATAATCAGGTTATTCCTTGTACTCCTAGCCTCAAGGTCAATAGCTTTGTTTGTATATCGTTGATCATTTTATCTTTCATTTGAAGTTGTTTTTTAATATGGTCAATTTCAAATTCATTGGCTTTTGATCTTCCTTCCACCAAATCAAGCCGATCTGCTATTTTGTTAATAGAGGAGCCAAAAAAGCTCATTTTCATTGTCAATTCCTGTATAGCTGTTTGTAAAGGTAACAAAGCACTCTTTAGTTCGTCTATTGGTAATGCACCTTCGGTCTTCTGTTTACTTTGAGTTGGTTGATCCTGTAATGATTTGGAAGACCTTAGTCTCTTAGCTTCCTTTTCAGGAGATGTAGAAATAGCTGATAATTTAGCTTTTGTGGTCTGAGAGTCCATGGCTTCAATTTCTTTTGGCATTGCGAGGTCCGATTTTTATCCTCGTTTGAGCTGTCAGTTAAACTGGTTTTGAATTTTTGGGCCTCTATGTAGCCACGTGTAGTTTCATTAGGATTGAGTTGTTGGTTAAAAACGAGCAGATTTAGAGCACCAGACTCAATATTTTATTTTAAAAAGCCCTAAGTTATCGGAACTAGGCTTAAAAGTTCACTTGTACAAGATTTTAAATCAAAAACTCATAAGATGAGAGATTTAACCTAATCAGTGTAGATGGAGCTAGCCGGAGAGGGTGTTTCTTAGACGACCACCATTTTGAACTCCTTGCTTTTGCAACTTTTGTGTTTAGAAGTCTCAACTGTCAGGCTCATATGTTGAAGTTTATCCTGTCCATGTGTGAGAATAAGAGGATTGTTTTGGCATCTGTTGCCTCCCGTGAGGACAAGCTGCTTTGTATAATTTGGTTTCTACTGTTGTTCATGTCACTACCCATTGTTTAAAATGTATACATGAGTCTACTGATGCCATTTCCATGGCTGCTGTCAGTGGAACTGTTATGAGGAGATTTGCCTGGCTGCATTCACCAGTTCCCACAGAGGATGTCAAAAAGGAAATTTTGAATTCCCCCTTAGATGGAAAACTAGTTTTTGAACCTTCTTTTGCAGAGGTCATTAAAAAGGGTGATGAGAGGGTGAAGCTGAGAGTTGAGTCAAGTAACAGATTTGTCTGCCCTCCTTCTCCAAGTTTACCAAGTGATTCTCTACTCTCACATCAACAAAAAGCAAAACAAAAGGGAAACAGGTGTTTAAAAAGTAAAAATGTAGTGGCAGGGAGGTTCTGAAAATAAAGCAGGAACCAGAACAAAAGAGAGTCTAAGAAGCCTGAATGACTAAATGAGGACCCCCCCCCCCCCGACAGCTCTTTAATCCTTCCAGAAAGTCTGAATATTCATTTATCTCTTTAGTAACAGATGTTTCAGACAGATTGGTCCTGAGACTAATTCATCAAGGCTACAGAGGGCAGTGAGAATCTTTTTCTCCTTTTCAGGGGATTTCTCCTCTTCCACAAGACCAAACCTTTCTTTTCCCTCCTGTCATCCAGCATGTGCTGGCTCAGGGAGTGTTAGAAGCTGCCCCTCCTCCTCAGATAAGAGCAGAATTTCTTCAAGGATGTTTTTGGTGCCAAAAAAAGCCTCTTGGATGCCAGTTCTGAGCCTTTCCCTTCTAAACTAGTTTGTGTTGTGCCCAAGTTCAAACAACTGTATGCTCCTCCACCCTTTCCACTGACATCCAGGGTCATTTTGAAGATTCAGAAGGCCCCCCCCCAATGATCATTGTGGTGATACCCTTCTGGCCCAGGCAACAGTAGTTCTCCCTTCTTCTGGAAATGGCCAAGGCCAATTATCACAAGCTTCCTTACAGACTTGATTTACTCACACAAGACCAGGGACATTTGATATATCCCAACCCCAAACAACTACAACTGACTGCCTGAATTATGGGTCATAATACATTTTAGGAACACTGTTTTCCGAGGATGTGCAGAAAATGTTAATGGAGGCATGAAAACCTGTTACTAGAAAATCATATATTATAAAGGGTTTTCTAGTTGGTGCTAACAAAAGAACCAGAACCCAATCATGGATAGTGTTTCTTTGGTTTTACATTTGTGTGGGTTACAGTCTTGTGGCCTGTCTTACCCCACCATCAAGGATGATTTGTAAGCCATTTCAGCATGTCTACCCATGGATCCCCTTCTTTCAATTGTGTCTCATGTGAAATTGTTTTTGGAAAGGGTGTTGCACAAGAAGCCTCCTTGAAAACAGGGGGCTCCTTCTTCAGATTTTCACGTTGTGTTAGAAGACCTTACTCTTACTCCATTTGAACCAGATCATTAGGCTAACTTGAGGTCCTTGACATAGAAAACTGTCTTACTTATTGTTCTGACCTGTTCAAGAAGAGTATCTGAGTTGCAAGCTCTTATGGTGGGTCAATCTTATCTTATTTTTCAGAAAGATAGGGTTTCTTTAAGAACAAATCCTTTTATCCCTAAAGCAATATGTCAGTTCACTTTAAGCCAAGTTATCCCTCTCCATGTCTTCTTTCCAGAGCCTAAAAATGAGGGAGAAAGGTTATTCCATACCGTGCATGTCCACAGACAACTGAGGTACTATTATGACAGAACAAAATCTTTCAGAACTTCTGATTAGTTATTCATTTCTTGTGAAGGTAAGAAGAATGGACAATTAATGTCAAAACAAACTATTCCCGAATGGTTCTCTCATCCTATTACTTTTGTTACTCCTAACACAGCAAACTTTTCCAGGCAGGGTCAAGGGTCATTCTACTAGGGCCTTGGCTTTTTTGCGGCTTTTTAGAAAGGTCTGGATTGTAGAAATGGCAACATGGCCCACTGGTTGCCAGTGGAAGAAGTACGTAGATCAGGGTAGAGATGATCATTCCTTCCATGCCAAAGTTATCAAATTATTTGTTCATGCATAGATGTTTAAATAGATGTGTGACCGTTTCATACCTCAGAAATGCATACTTAACACTGATGGCTTTTATTTCACAGCTTTGATAAATACCAACTCGCTTCTCTCCAATTGTAAAAAGTGCGCGGTTTGTAAGCTGAAGAGCAGTGTTGAGACATCAAAGGTGAACTAAAGATGGACAGACTCTGTAGGTACTTAAAGGAAAGCAGATGGAATGGAGGCATAGCTCATCGCAAAGGACTATTTATGTATTGCAACAACTTTTTATCAGTTACCTTAAGCACCTCACAGAGGTAAACAGTTATGTCTTACTTGATTTTGAACTGAAACCTTTGCTACTTTTCCATTAACGCAAATCCACGCCCAGAAAGCTGTTGCCCTGTTAATGGAAAAATACCAGAAGTACTAAACATTTTATTTTTGTCTCACTTAAAATGAATTTCACTTACTATGCATATCTGTTCTCCTTATAAATGACATCCCACAATCTATTGGTGTAGTTTGTTATACTGGAAGAGTTTTTTGTGTATAAGAAATTTCAGTATGTATGTATGTTACTAGGTTATTTCTGAAGTGATGCCATCAAAATATCACAACTATACTTTTATGTAGACAATCCAAGAAAAAAGGCCAGGAAGCCAAGAACATCTCAAGAACCACATTTTAATACAAAATCCGAAATAAAATCACCATGGTTAAGCACTTTTGACTTAATGTTTCACCTCTTCAGAACAGTGAATGAACATACAAAATTCTCGGTTAAAATACATGAATGAAAATAGCTGGTAAAAACACACCCGCTCACTAGAGTCAATCACAACTTAGCACAAAATTTAAAGACACCTCCATAAATGTAAACACTGCATTGGATCAGTGAAAAATGAATAAAAACTTATAAAGCAGTATAAAGCAGTAAAAATCAAATAATAACACAATCATATACTCTGTTATATACACGTAGCCCTTGTCTTAAGTACACTGACAATAGAAATGTTATTGTTCAAGCCTGGAGCATTTGCAGTGCCTAATCAAAGCTGTCAGATCATATCACAATGTAATAACTTATTGCTCCACTCTCCAGGATATGCACCCAATTATATTTGCTCAAAAATAAAAACTTGAATCTCTTAAATCCTACACAATTTTGTGACTGTCTGGCTAACACACTCTTATAGTCCTTGTTTCTAATACTGTAATCATGGTTGGTAAATTCTCCTGTTCAATGCTTTCTGAGTCTTACCAACATAAAAAGCTGTGCATGCATCACATGTAGCCAAATAAATCACTATCTTAAAGTGGCAATTAAATTTACCACTGCTACAAATTGAGCCTAGCCTTGTGAGCCAAGACACATCAGGATCTGAGTTAATAAAATGACACTGTCTACACCATCTACACTTCATAGTGACCAGAAATCCTGAGTCAAATTTAAAATGCATTTCAAGTAACTGTTTAATGTTCCTTTTGCTTCTAAATGTAAATGTAAATGTAAATGTAGGTTTTTTGATCTCCTCATCATGCTGCAAAAGAAACCATTTTTTCTTTAACTAAGGAGGAAAACTCTATCTTAACTAGCATGATGGAAAATAAAAACATCAGATGTATCTAGCCCAATAAGTGGGGGGTGGTCTCATCATTATGGACTTGGTAAACTACACTGGCCACCTTATGAAATTACTGTACAATGATCATGTATACAGTGTGGCATTGCTGAATGAAATTAATGTTTCCTATAGAGTTATTAAGGTGGCTCTAGATGAATTATATTGTACAACATCATTTCTCAAGGCTATATGACTTTTTAAGAGTGGACCACCTGAACATCACGAAGATTTGTGGTATCTGAAAAATCCATTCCAACAAGACAGACCCACCCCCAAGTTTTATAGTGGCTGCCTGTGGTCAGTGACAGAACCATTGGCCAAGTTTATTGATTTCAAGCTTAAGACACTATTTAATGGATTTTTGCACATCATCCAGGACTCATGGGATTTATTGAATAAACTCAGGAATAACAGGCTGGACCGTGAATATATGTTTGTTACCTGCGATATTCAGAGCCTTTAGACTGTTATTCCCCATGAAGAAGGACTTCAATCGTTTGGGGAGATTGTTTCGAAATATGGGGCATTGTCTGACAATGATTGTAGGCTTGTACTTGACTTTATGCAAATGGTGCTCAACAACAATTTCTTGATGTTTGAGAGAGAGTAATTCATAACAACAATCAGATGTGGCAATGGGGGCAGCCTGTATCCCATTATTTGCTAATGCAGTGCTATTGAGGTGGGAGTTAGAGACAGTTTTCAAACTCCCTGCTTTTAAAAACTATTTGGGATATTTCGGGTACAAAGATAATTTGTTAATTATCTGGAAAGGTATGAGGATGGAATTTGAGGAATTCTTTGAAGGTTTACAGAATAGTACTACCTTTCTCAGGTTCACATCATGCATTAACGTGGAATATATCAACTTTTTAGACATCAAGCTAATTAAGCAACCCGAAGGTCACTTAGCCACACAGATTTATAGAAAACCAACTTTCTGCAATACCTTTCTCTCCTTCAGGATCTGTCACCCCTTCCATCAGAAGAAGGAGATAGTTAAAAGCCAATTGATTAGAATCTCCAGGCTTACAGTTGATGATTTAGTACGTTTACAACAATTTGAACAATTAAAATTAATGTTGATTGATCGTAACTATCCTGTTTCCCTTCTTACTGAAATGCATGAGGAAGTTTGGGCAAGCAGGAAAGATAAAGATGCACCTATTATTTGCAGTGGGATTATGTTCATGACAAGGCAAGAGAACTCGAATTATGTGTACCAGGCTAATATGGTGCTTCATTTTTCCTTGGATGCCTGGGATATACAGGATATATTAAAGAAAAATGGATTTATTTTACAGCACAAAAAGGAGATCAAAAAACATTTTTTGATGTTCCTATGTTTACATTTAGAAACAAAAGGAACATTAAGCAGTTACTTGAAATGCCTTTTCAATTTGACTCTGGATTTCCTGTCACTATGAAGTGTGGGCGGTGTAGACAGTGTCATTTTAATAACTCAGATACTGATGTGTCCTGGCTCACAAGATTAGGCTCAATTTGTAGCACAGTAAATTTAATTGCTGCTTAGAAAGAGTGATTTATTTTGCTATGTGCAATGCATGCACAGCTTTTTATGTTGGTAAGACTCAGAATGCGTTGAACAGGAAAATTTATCAACATGAATACAGTATTAGAAACAAGGACAATAAGAATATGTTAGTCAGACACCCACAATGTTGTGTAGGATTTAAGAGATTCAAGTTTTTGGTTCTTGAGCAAATACAATTGGGTACATATCCTGGAGACTGGAGCAATAAGTTATTACATCGTGAGATGATCTGGCATCTTAGATTAGACACTGTGAATGCTCCAGGCTTGAACAATAACATTTCTATTGTCAGTGAACTTAAGAGAAGAGCTGCATGTACATAACAGCGTATATGACTGTGTTAATATTTGATTTTTTACTACTTTATAAGTTTTTATTAATTTTTCACTGATCTGATACAGTGTTTTCATCTATGGAGGTGTCTTTAAATTTTGTGCTAAGTTGTGGTTGGCTCTGGTGAAGGGGTGTGTTTTTACCAGCTGTTTTCATTCATGTATTTTAACTGAGAATTTTGTATGTTCATTCACTGTTCTGAAGAGATCAAACGTTAAGACGAAAGTGCTTAACCATGGTGATTTTATTTTGGATTTTGGATTAAAATGTGGTTCTTGAGACATTCTTGGCTTCTTGTGCTTTTTTCTTGGTGTGCTATGTTTTGCTTGGTACCAGTTCCAGTGGATTACTTGTTTTCCTGGATTATGTAGGCAATGAATTTGCTCTTCTCTGCCCAGAAAACTGCTGAATGACACTGCACAAAGCAGTTATGCACAATATTTCACTGTGCTATCAAAAAGGTTATAAATGTTCATAAGAAACCTATTTTCTGATATGAACCCTTTGACCAACTGATTGTGATAAAATGTCTACATACATTACCTTTACCCTTGCCCTTGTTGTCCAGGTCATGGTGGAAAATAATCCATTATGGAGCAGTTAGTTCTGTTACCTGGTTAGCAAGATGCTAAATACAATTAAAATGAAATATTCCACATGTATGAGGAATCTGTTTGTATGCCTGATGTATAACAAATGTCCTTCATGTGTATGTATGACTCTTCTACATATGTACTAGTTTCATATGCACATAGCCTTTTGCCAGGTTTGCTGAAATCATATGTTCTGGAGCAGCAGTATATAATTGTAAAATTTGAAAAATCACAGCAGAAGTCCAATACCACAAGCGGGTGCCAAATAATTCATTTTTAAATACAATATAAGCGCTTTCGTCTTGAGAGTCAAGACTTCATCAGATAAAACTCATGAAATCATATGTACAACATATACATACAAATATATATATATATATATATATATATATATATATATATATATATATATATATATTTACTATCAGCATTCCGAATCCGCTTCATCGACCTTTTAGAATATCTACCCGAAATGCTGAATCCGGAATGTCAAAAAGTAAACCAAGGCGAAAATGAATACATTGACAACTGTGGTTCGATGTATTTCACATAGCAGGAGGTAATGCCACTCACCCATGCTATGCACAGTAATGTACCGTTACACTCTATAGTCACTGGCATGTTAATGCTACTATTTTGCAGGGGGGCTATGGCCCCCCATGTGAGGCACCTGCACATTAAATATACCAACTCCAACATCACACTACAGTGAGGAACTGGGCTAATTCCCTGTTCCCCACTGAATCGTGATCTCCCAGCATGGCGTATCAGGAATGATCGAGTATAACATGTCATTTGATCATTCATAATCGATTGTTTTTTGTTCGATTCACTACTGTTTTGAAAACAGTGATTTGAGCATGTGTCACTTGATACCCTGCACTTCATAAATGTAATAGTAAACCATATATATATATATATATATATATATATATATATATATATATATATATATATATATATGGGTCTATATTATAGTATCGAAGTTTTTAAACTTCAAATGCTATACTATCGACCCATTTTTGTCGAAAACTGAAAATAGCAAAGCCACAGAACTTTGAAATCTTACCTAGGGTAAGATTTCGGTTGTCCGTACCATGGTTTCGCTATTTACTGTACTGTGGTGGGAAGGTTACTGACCAGGGTAAGATAACTATGCGAATGGAGGTTACGGACCAGGTTAAGGTAAGTGGGGGAATGGATCGGGGTAAGGTGAATGTCCGATAGTTAGGGACATTAGGGTTAGGAAGCGGGTAAGTTGAGTGTGCGATAGTTAGGGACTTTAGGATTAGGGAGCGGATAAGGTGAGTGTGCGGTAGTTAGGGGCTTTAGGGTTAGGGAGCAGGTAAGGTGAGTGTGTGGTAGTTAGGGACTTTAGGGTTAGGGAGTTTGTAAGGTGAATGTGCTGTAGTTAGGGACTTTAGGGTTAGGGAGCGGGTAAGGTGAGTTTAAGGTAGCTTAGGGACTTTAGGGTTAGGGTTGGGTTAAGGTGAGTGGATAGGTAGTAGTGTAGGGTTAGAATTATGGTTTTGTTAAGTGTATGTGTGTTGTTTATTTATTTTGGTGTGCTTGTGTTGTGTGTTTGTGTTTTGGAACAGCAAATGTTTTTCCCAGGGAAAACATTTGCTGTTCTGAATGTTCGATATTTTGTGGTTTAGATATTTTAGGTACAATGAAATAGCGTTCGCTATTTAATTTGTATGATAGGGTAATATAAACGCATATATATATATATATATATATATATATATATATATATATATATATATATATGTGTGTGTGTGTGTGTGTGTGTGTGTGTGTGTGTGTGTGTGCTTGAATTTACTATGAACACTGGAGCTTTTCTCTACAGGCATCCAATGTAAATGGACCTTGACCCACCTGCTAATGAGTGAAGAATTCAAACTTAAATGTATTGCACAGATGGCACCACATACAGGTATGTATGTATGTAATTCTACAGCTGAGTTTATAATTATCCAAAAAATACATGTCTCAATACAGCAAGCAAAAGCAGTTTTGCTTTTAAGAAACCTGACCATTTTAGGATGTGTAGCGTTGTTTCTTGTACATATGCTTTAGTGAGTCTGCACTAATGAGTATTATAACTGCAGAGGTACTGCAATAATGAAATAGACTAAGTTGTACAGTTTAGAACATATTTTCAGTAGTCAGAACATGAAGAAAGCCTTTCTTCTTAGAGTAACTGGTTAACAAGCTAACTAATCTTATACTTATGCAGTTAGCTATAAATACTCTTTTGCCAAATAATTTCTTATGGCTACTACTGCCTCAACAGTAAAATCTCATTCTCCTTTAAATCTGTATAATGGATCAAGCACAGCAGTCAACAGGGACATAAATGTGGGCGTGAACACCACAGTGGCCACCCTGTTTATCGTATAAATGGGGAGAAAAAGGGGCAGAGCAGAACTAGGAGATGAGAATATAGCAAGAAGAAGAAAAAAAAAACACAAGGTTAATGGATATGCAGTGCTTGGTGGTGGTGGAGACAAAAGGGGTTATATTTTGTGGGGGATATGGAGACACTACTGCTGGTACTGATTTATGAAGCCTGGGGAATATTGTAGCTTCATAAATACAAGCCAATACTGTATCTGCAGTCATAGCTGGCACTCATTGTGTTAGTTTCTGACAGTAATTGTACTTCTTGTTACAGTTGTAAACGTTATAGCAAACTGCTTTCTATAGATATAGCAGGAGTGCAGAAGAGCTTTCTAAGTCTTCAAGTGTGGGGAAAAAACTTTTTTTTTCTCATAGGTTCATAGGTGTCTACTAGGCTAATGACCACTGGGGCCTTTTAACCTGGCCATGCATTCCAAATTTCTGACAAGTTCTGCTACCATAGATAAGTATAAGAAGGGGCTTAGGAAATTGAAGATTTACAAGCAGGGGCCTAGCAGATATACATGTCTCTCTAGCAGGCCTATCTATATCACAGGCAAGGTTTAAATCTTTAGACCAGGTAATTCTGTTCTGGTGCTGTTTGTTTGGAGGATATACAGGAGGTCCATCAGGGTGGGGTCTGACAGTGCCCTGTATGCCAAGCATAGATCTCCTCTCAGCAGCCTGCAGGAGAGAGGATACTGGGATAGGGCTTTGAGGTGATTTACATAGGACATGTTACTTATCTCTTGTATTCTTTTTGTGAGGAACCTCTATGGATATTACAGTTGTTGGATGTGCCTAGTTAGGTACATATAAAAGGGGTCATTGTACTCGATCATAGGTCTTATGAATGCTGAAGACAGTGGAACAGAGACCTTCCTGGACCTAGATGCCATACCTTTGTTTATAAGTTGCACAACATAGAATGATTTCCTCACTACTGTATACGTGATGGTCAAAGGTTAAATAACTGTCTACATGAGTACCAAAGTTCCTGACTACTGGGTCAGCTCTTAGGTTTTGTGTTGTCAATATGAGGTGGAGGACTTCCTGAAGGATACTATTATTCATTTCATGGCATTTAGTTTTAGTCCATGGCTCTCACACAAGATATTTATTTTATTTGTTTATTCTTTCACTTTGGTAACTGGAGTAGAGCACTGACTCTGTCACAGCCTGGATCAATATAAATGGCAGTAAGCAAGCAAGTTAACAAAAGGAATTATGAATACAAACAAAATGTTGTGTGCAGATAGCAATGACCCAATAATGGTAATAATAATAATAATAATAATAATAATAATAATAATAATAATGATGATGAAGTACACAGTACAGAGGACAATAAGAAAGGATGAGTAGAGTCAGGAGGGAAGAAGAAGAAGAAGAAGAAGAAGAAGTGAGTTAAATAGTCAAATGATAGATCCCAAAGTGTAAAAGACAGCAAAAGTAAGGTAATGACATACAGAAATGAACTATATATACTATACACAAACACATGCATCTGGGGCGTTTCTCCGTGGGCCTCTGCTGAAAACTGGCTCATTCCAAGTTGGACTTTTCCGGTAAACAAATGTTAAATAAATAAATAAAAATAAATACAGTGTGGAAGAGATGTCACATACTAGTGTAAGGAAATAATGTGAGAAAGACAAATGTACACGACTGGTGAAGGGGAGAGTGGGGGATTAGGTGATATATTCAGAGAGAAAAATGTTTGAAAATTGACTTGGACTTGAGATAATCTTTAAGCTGAGTGCAAAAGGATGGGCACAAAGTGAAGTCTTTAAAATTAATAGGGAGGGATTCCCAGAGTTTGGGGTCTAGGACAGAGAAGGCATAGTTAGTGCAATGAAGTCTGATTCTGGGACATTAAAAAAGTAGACTAGAGTGGTTGAGACTTCTTAGATTGTAACCAGAGGTTCATCTGAAGAGGTTGGAGGTTCGGGAAAGGCAGGAGTGTTCTTTGAGGAGTTTGTAGATCTGGGATCCAAGAAGTAGGTTAGCATGCAGTTAAACAGGTAGTCAAATGGCTTTAATAAGCATGATGCAATGATGCTCACGTCTATGTGAGAAGGTAATGAAATGATAGCTAGAGTTGCATATTGTTTGGATGGTAAGTAGGTATTTTGGGATACAGCTGCAGCAAGTGGAAATCCATATTCAACCTGTGCTGATAGAATGCCTTTGCCTATGGCATTCCTAGTTGGTCTGGAGAGAAAAAAGGGAATTTTATAGGATCAAAATAGGAGGGAATTTATTTTCTTCTGTATTTATTACTTATTATTTATTTAATATTCATTATTATTCTTTGCCTGTGTCAACTCTTCCTGGAGAACATTAATGCCTGTGGGGATTTTATGACTGCTGCTAATTTGCAAGTTTTTGCAAATTTGGTCAGCCAGAGGCCCTTGACATTGGTCTTGACTTCAAAAAGTAGATGCCAAAAAGGAGTGGTCCCAGGACTGATCCCTGAGTTACTCCTTTGTATAGGTGGACTCCCCTCTTTGCATAGGTGGACTCCCCAGTTCAAACTTCCTGAGTCCTGTCTGTAA
This sequence comes from Protopterus annectens, assembly GCF_019279795.1. NCBI lineage: Eukaryota > Metazoa > Chordata > Ceratodontiformes > Protopteridae > Protopterus > Protopterus annectens. Next base: position 73,109,283 of record NC_056732.1, read on the forward strand.
GACAGCTGCCTATCCACTGGGTGACATAAGTGTTTATACCTAACCTCCTGAGTTTGTCAACAAAAAGTGCTGGCCTTTTCCATTGCTTTGGTGATCTTCTGAAAGAAGGCCATCAGGCTGAGTAGGCATAACCTGTCCTTGATGAAACCAGTCTAGGTTGGGTCCAGTGTCTAGATGTTTCGTATGTCATCATTGATTAATTGCATGATAATTATTTCCACAGCCTTGCATAAATGACTAGTGAGATGGCCCACCTTTATGCAGTGGGATGATGGTTGCTGTTCCTCATTCATGAGGCACAGAGCCTGTTTTGAGGCTATGATTAAATAGTGATTTCAGACAGCCTGAAAGGTCATGTTTCATGCTATTTAGATGGCAGCCTGGGATATTGTCTGGGACCAGAGATGCAGTGTTCTTGGCTGTAGGGAGGTCATTGAGGACCTGTTCCTTAGTGATAGTAGGAGGAGTTATATTTCATAGTATTTCCTGAGGGGAGGATATGGGGGATAAAGTTTAAGCTGAATTTGTCTGCTAGTAGGTTTGCTATATTTTCAGGCTCCATACAGGTGGCTCTATTAACAATGAGCTCTGCAAACAATTGTGTATTGCCTTTGAGGATGTAGAAATACTTTAACTAAAGAATGCCTTGTGGTTGTCCTTAGCCTGGGAGGCCAACTTTATTTCAAATTTGGCTATGGTAGACTTTATTTTTGCTCCTCAGCCTTGAGTTGAAGGTTTCTGGAACTGAATTGGGTGTCAGATAACCTAAGTTCTGCATTAACCGATGGATGGGGTGATGTATATACAAATGGTGGCGTGGACAGTGGATGGAAATACACAGTTGTGTCAGTGGTATAACAGGTAACACACTCGCCTTTGGTGCTGGAAGATCAGAAGGCTGCAATTTCTATTCCCACCCCATATAATTGGATTAATTTCCAACACTGACACTGCAGTGCAGCATGGGGGGATGGCGCTCCTGAGCATACCATTCTTTGGATGAGACATTCAGTTGTGGGACTTAGTGGTAGCTCAGGTGAATGTAAAAGATCCTATGGCACCTATTTAAAAGAGTAGGGGAAGTTTCCAAATGCCCTGGCAAAATGTCCCCTAGTAATATAGCTGCGACCTTGAGCCTGTCCTGAAAACAGGTCAGTAGCTGAGTGGGACTAACCCAGTCAAGAAAGGATAGATAGAGAGAGAGAGAGAGAGAGAGAGAGAAAGAGAGTGATAGATAGACAAACAGACAAAGAGTACGTAAGTGGTGATGAGACAGTGGGAAGAGCTGGACAATAAAAAAGGTATGAGGAAAGACATAGAAGGGAGGGCCAACTTTGGCAAGGGGATATACTGGCATAGTTACCTGCCAGATAAGCCTAGAGGTCATTAAATCAGGCAAATTACACATGGGCTGATGCCATGGGCCAGTTGCTCTACTGGAGATGCAGTTGCAGGTGCCCACTGGTCAAGTGACTTCCCACGTTGAGCCACTGCATATTCCTAATGCAGGTGTGCGTTAGCTTATGCACCTCATCAGCCACCAGCTTTCACACCATGCCACTGCATTACCAGAAGTGACCTTCTCAATCTGCCATTAGCAAAGAAGACTTCTAGCCCCTGCCTAAGAGACAGATACAGAGGACACCAAGGAACTCCCAGGCCACCTCCAGCAGTGAAGCCCCCACCTGAGAGACACCTACAACAGTTGAAAGAGACTGAGTTGTATATGGCCTCACCTCTTTTTCATCCGGACCTGTGCATAGGAAATGTAATTGGAATGAAATGGTAAGACACAAATATGACATGTATCACCATTTTTATCTCATCTCCTCCTATCTTAACTATTAACTTTTGAGTCTCAATTACCTCTAACCTTGGGATACTTACATCACCATACAAATTTCCATTTATCTTTCCTGATTTCTGCATTTCTCTGCTTTATACAAATGTTCATAGAATTCCCAAAATGTCTCTAACAGCTCTACAGAATCTCTGGTTATTTTTCTTGCTATAGGCTCTCTCGGATGGCAACAACCCTTTCTACTTTCTGTTGCCTGAGTCATTGTGCTAAATGCTTTTGGTTCTGGAGTTATTATCAGGAAACAGTTGCTTAACAACAACCTTTCTAAACTCATGCATATTATCAAGATACTCTGTTTTTTTTCCTTTAGCACCCTGCAGTTGCACTTGTTATGTGAGATTCCCCTTATTCTGCAATACTGTAATCTTTGTCAGCCCCTCTAAATAATTATTGTTACTTCTTAATCATACCTCTTTTTCTTTTTAACCATATCTCTTTTTCTTTTATTCTACCCTATTTTTAAACCACACTTTTATTTTATCCCAGCCCCTAGCTATAACTTTTGAAGAAATGTATATCTTCCCTAACAGTTCTCAAATAATTTCCACTACCCATTCCTTAAATTCTTTTCTTTTTACCAGGTAGGTAGGGAAGTGCCAGTGTCTAATTTTTACTTCATTACCCTATTTTTCTTTCCTAGTTTTTATTGGCACATCATCTGAAATAGTTATTGGATGTGTGTCAAAACTTTCAACTAAATGTATGTGTTCCTGTGAAATATAATTTCTGTCTAGTCTAGCCCAGTTATTGTATCATGGGGAATAATATGTAAATTTCCTCTTTGTTCCTACTACTGAATTCACATCTTCCACACCAAATATTTTCAGAAATTTCTTCAAAAATCTACTCTCTTTTGTTTTAGTTTCTCTTCTAGATCCTCCAGATACATCCTCACTTTTGTAAATCAAGTACCAGTCCCTAGCTATAAGTAATATTCCCTGTTGAAAGCTGATTATATTTCTCCCCAAATTTTCTTAAACTCCATAATAGCAATTTTAAGTGGAATATAAATACATGCCGGCATAATCCTCTTCCCTTGCCAGTAGACCCTTCCTACCACAAATATAGCATTACAATCTTTTTTCCCCTCTTGTATCACTATTGGAGCTCCTCTAGTGATTAGTATAAGTGATCCCCTTTTCCTTTGTCCCTGATATTATGCAGAATATCCATTCTAAAATAATTTCTTTATCAAATTCACATGTTCACTTCCTTCCAAATGTTTCTTCTGTAGCATTGCTATTTGCACTCTGCATTTATTAATATAATTCAATAATCTTACCTTTTGTCGATACTTGTGAGGCCATTCACATTCCAAGATAATATGTTTAGTGTAGTCATTATGATAAGAAGTTATTATTCCCATATATTATCTATGCCAGTTTTTTTAACTGTCTATTTCCAGCTTTTGTGTTACATGCACCCACTAATGTTTGGCAGATTGTTATCTTATAAAGTTGTTTCTTGTTATCTCCATTTGAGCATATGTCACATTTTACGATTTTTTTTGTTAAATGAAAACCCTCAAACAAAAAAAAAAAAAACAAACACACTCCCAGAACATCCCTATAGCCTATTAGCTTAAAAGAAGCACACAAAACTATGTACGTCTTCAAATAATGAAGTCTAACCTTCATGATAGGAATAACTGTTCCAAATTGACAGCTGCACACACAGGCATAACTTAACCTACCATTAAGGTTGTCCATGCCAAGATGCATGTAACGGCCTATGCTCCTGCTTATACTAATTGCTGTCTGTCCTCGTCTTATCTTCATTCCCCTCCCAGATGTAAAAATCTGCTTATATGTGTTCAGAAAACATTAAACTTTAGCATTAAACAACTGTTCTGGTTTTTATTGCTTCTTCCTATGGTCAGCTTGTCTCCATCAAAACAGCTTAGCTATGCAAATGTAAGAGAGAACAAATCAACTCTACATATATTATAATATGTGCACTTTTACATCCCAGCTCCACCCCAACAGCTCAAGATTACAGCATATTGATTTAAACATGCTTTTGTCCAGCTTTTCTTCTCTTTTGTAATTATAATACCCAGATTTCTTAAAACTAAAAAGGAAAAAGGCACTTTACTTTAGTGTCTTTATCACATACAACTAAAATACTTTAGTATATAACATGCAATTTATATCATAAAATGTCCCATATAAATACTATTAAGAACAAAAATTATTTTACTTATAGTTCCTTTTCTTTTGTTTTCCCCTCCTTCTCTTCAGTGGTGTTTCAAACATTTATGCCACGAAGTGGGGCATATGCATTTCAGTCCCCACAAGTTTAACAAAGTCAACAAAAGTCCAGTCTTTCCACTTTTTCTTGTAAAGCCATATTTCAAAAATGTGGTTGATGCTTTATAGTCTCACATTCATTCACTAATTTCAATTTTGCTGGTCTTCTTCCTGTTCATCTTCATCTCTGAACCCCAGACTCTGGTTGAAGTCCAAGGTACTCCTAATTCTTCTAGTCAGCTCCTGTCCTCAAAGTCTCTCTATAAGCTGTATTATGCAGAGTCCCTTTTTGTTTGATTGCTCACTTTTTGTTGGATAAACTTTTGTATTTCTTGCTTAGATTTTTATACTTCAAAAAGTGACTTTGATCCTCCACAAAAAAATATTCTGAAGACAGCTGAGCACAGCAGCTTGAATCTCATACCTACAGATCAACATTCTCTTTTTACTGGGATAAATTTGCTTTTCTTCTGCCTGAGGTACAGTGAATAATCATTCTCCACAAACATTCTACTGTCTCCAATTTTTAATATTTTGCCCTTTTGCCACAATTTTGTCAGGATGAATTATTTCTGCTGGTATAATTGCATCTGTGTGGGAATTATTTATTTGGCTTAATGTTCTCAGTGTCCCTGTTTTATGTTGGGAAAACCCAACGAAAATGTAGAGAAAGAATATATGAACATGTCTTGGATATTAAGAAAGGGAATCTAAAAATCACCCTGGCCAAGCATGTGTTAGACCACCCTGAACACTGTTTTAGTTTTCTTGGTTTGGATATAGTTAGAAAAAATACAAGAGGGGGCCCATGGAATGACCTCATTGAATTAAGGGAACTTAAGTGGCAGATTAGGCTAAATGCCTACAACTACCCTAGCCTAACTAAGAACGTGTCTATTTCCAGTGTTTTGAAATTGCATTCTTATTCTATATAGCATATATGTTTTTTATTATGTAATTATTTGAATAGTTTTTTAACTTTGCATTGTATGTATTGCTGACATTATTATGCTTTGTCAAGCTTTGATTGGTTAAGTTGGTCATGTTTTTATGTGTGGGAGGGATATTTAAACAGTGTGATTCTGTTTGTTAAGCATTTCTGAAGAAGACTGTGATACATTCTGATAAAAGCACTTAAACAATAAACTTTTGAGCCTCCTAGCTGTTTCTGTATTTATCTGTATCCAGCTTGTCGCTTATTTTTTGGTATAATTGCATCTTTACTAATACAGGGTCTTGACAGTTTTCTCATGGCCATGTTTGGAGTATGCACACAATGTGCCCTTTCAATTAACAAATCCTGCTGTGAAATACCAGTCAAGTTGCTTATTTTTGCTTTCATAAAATTAATATAGTGTGTTCCTTCCAGTTTATTTGGCACATCAGGAAATCTCACATTTTCCCTACATGCTCTGTCTTCTAACTCTATCATTTTTTGAAACAGCTCTTCTTAAGCAGTCGTATACTCAGCTAGTGTCATACTGAGCTCTAAACACATTTGATTTATTTTTCTTCTAGATTCCTGGAAGCCATGTCTTACACCAAAGCTGGAGCTTGAAACATTTTTTTGCTGAACAGCAGCAGAATTCTTCCCAGCAGGTGTCTTCTTTTCACCTTTTCTAGTTGACCTTCTTTCCAGCTCTCTAAGTTTCTTCTTTGCAGGCATCCATACAGTGTATTTACTAGCCAGTAACTAAATTTGCTAAAACCTGTAGCGTTTCTGGCACTTATCTCTATGTTTCTTTTTTCCACACTGTGAGAACTGAAATCAAGCTGTTGATAAGTGTGCAGTCATCTTGGAAGTCCCAATCAATTCAGTTGTTGGTCTTGGAGAATGCAATGAGAACCTGTTCCCTATTGATAGTTGAGGGATTTCTCGTGAGGTGTCTGTGGGAGAATGTAGGGTAAAGTTGGAGCTGAATTTATCAGCCAGTAGATTTGCCATATCCTCTGGCTCAGTATGGTGTCTCCATTTACATTAGTTTGGCACATTGTTTTGTATTACTTTTGAGGCTTGGATATAACTGAAGAATGCGTTGTGATTGTTCTTAGCCTGACAGACTTCTTTTAAGTCAGATATGGCTTTATTAGACTTAATTAGTCCCCTGAATTGTTTATTTACTTTGATGAGGGAGTTCTTACTTTGCCAGACATTGTATTTCCTATTTATGGCCATGATTTTCTTCCTTTTGTTATACAACCTATTGTTGGGATTCCACCAGGTGATTTTTTTTTTTGAATTTGTATTGTGCTTATTTTTTGGTAAGCACCACTACCTCTGTGCAGCTATACATATGATTTTAACGGGTTTTTGTGTCATTTAAAAGTAGGAAGGTACCTGATTTCAGGTTTTATTTTTATTTTGAAGGAGACAGCTTTATGGTCTGACTTGATCAGTGGGGATGTTACACTTGGGGATGTAACATTCACCCATGTTGGCAAGGATGAGATGAATAATGTTGACACCTCAGTAGGTATTTGGACTAGCTGGTCCAGGGCATTTCTGTTGAAAAAGTCCAGGAATCTTTGTGCCTGCAAGTTTGCAATTGTTTATGATTCCCAGTTTATAGCAGAGTAGCAGAAATCACCCATGACTGGACTGAATGGCAAGTGACTCAAGTTCATTTAAGTAAGGGGCATGGATTGCATGGGTCAAAGAAGATGACCTATAGTTCACAAAATATGGTATGAAACTTTGCTTATGGTGGATTGTATGTGGAGGAGCACAAGTGCATCATATTGCTTTACCAGCCTCAATGTGTGATTGTTTTTGATGTAAATTCAGTCACCTCCACCTGTTGCCACCTTCTGTGCAGTAGCTGGTCTAAATGTATGGAATACATTAGAGTTATTCATTGCTGGGGTGTTTTCCCTTGATTTAAACCATGAATCGTGGCTTGGTAACAACACATACGTCTATATTCTCTAAGGTTAGGAGAGCTTCCAGGGAGTGGAGTTTTTTGTTTAGACTCCAGGTAATCAATACTATCACCTTTAGAAAATTCTGGGCTAGTTTAGCTATGTCAGATGGTTTATCAGGTTGGCAATACCTACAAAAAGCACTATGTAGATGGACAAGGTTTTAGCCAATATTCAATGCAGATAATTTCTGATGAAGCATTATAGTCTGTCAACCATATCTTCCAAAGTCAATAAATATTGTACCCCCTTTGAATGAATCCAAAAACTAAGCAGATTATTAAAGTCAATTATTTTTTGTTTGTACTGTAGCATCACATTTGGAGAAGGCAAAATGCTGCCAGTGCTAGGCTCATGCTGGCCTGGGACACATAGCTTGATAGCTCCATCATGTTTCTCTTCTTATAGTCCAGGGATGTACTCCTCAGGTTGTTTACTCTCGCAAGAGCAGATGAGATGGGGAGGAGATTGTAATGTTAAATTTGCAGCAGGGGAGGGCAACTCAAAAGCCACCAAGTATAAAAGCAGAACAGAAACTGGCCAAGTAGGTAAGGCAATCTTTAGGTTAACAGATTTCTCAAAACAGTTTTAAGTTCTGAAGTCAGAAAAGTAAATGTTAAACAGAAGCTAGACCAAAAACAGACCACTGTACAAACATAGGTCACCTCCTCACTGACTGACAAGGCATCATCTACTTGGACAATATGCATTCAGTCCTTCAGTCAATTAGCTATCCATCTTACCACATAGGGATCAGTGTTTAAGATCATTAACTTATTTAGAATTCCATCATTTGAAGTGGTGTCAAATGCATTGGCCAGACAGAGATAGGCAGCACGGACAGTGTGACCACTGTCTACCACCTGAGTGATCTTCTCAAAGAAGCTGACAAGATTTAGCAGGCATAACCTACCATTTACAAAGCTGAATTGTTGTGAGTCAAGCCTAATCAGATGTTTGATGTTGTGATTTATGAGGTTTAGTGATGATGCACTCCATGGCTTTACAGATAAGACTAGTAAGGCTGATTGGGTCTGTAGTTTCCTGGGTCATTAGCAGTTCCATTTTATGGAGGCATGTCACTACAGCAGTGTGGCAGACCTCTAGCTAGGCATAAGTTAAATAGTTTAAGAAAGAGGTCCACAGATGCATGCTTGACACTGTTAAATTATGATGTATATTGTTTGTGCAAAAATGGGAAAAGGGGTTGTGGATGGATGGATGGATGGATGGATGGAGGGATGATTTTTAGTGATAGGGGAGACTGACTAAGGGATGACTGTTGTTGGGATATGTATTTTAGGGGGAGAAACTGGCAGCAACCTTGTTTGCTAGTATGTTTGTTATATCTTTTTGTTTAGTATAGGAAGCTCCATTGTGGAAAGTTCAGAACAGCATTGTTCTCTCTACAGTCCCATGCCTCATTGCACAGACTTCCACCTTTCTCTCCCTCTTAGTTGAATTCTGAATGTCTATCCATGATAGTTGCTTTAGCTTGAGAGGCAAACCTCTGTGCTCCTCCTGTTTCTGTAACATTTTCATTTTATAGGAAGGGGTGAGGCTTCCACCAATTGACGCAAGTCTGGCTCCTCCTCTGAAACTGCCCAAAAACTGTAGTTCCACATACATCACAACTGTGACTAGGGTCACTATGCCACCCCTTCCCAACTCAGACCTGAGGGAATGAGAATCAGTGGAAGCAGTGCTGGTATATATCTCAATAACTTAGAATTCAGATTCCATAAATATTCCTAGTATAAAATGTTTAAAAGTTTCACCAATTATGCTCGTCAGACTTATTGGCCTAAAATTATCTGTACTATTTGAAGGCCCACCTTTATTTACTGGACTAATATTAACATCTTTCCAATAAGAAGGGACATGCATAGATACCAAATTATTTTGGAATAAGTAGGTTAATGGTTTGAGTATTGCTATTTTAATTCCCTTCAGGAAGAACCATTAATCTCATCTGGACCTGGAAAGGAATGTTGTTTAATTTTATGTAAAGCTTCTACAATCCTTTCTTTTGTCAGCGGAGTGACAGTATATTCAAAATTAGCATCAAAATAATTTATGTCAGGAGATGAAAGGTTTCTATCCACTGGAAAAAAGAAGTTGGCCAATCTCTCAACCAATCAGACAAGTCTAAAACCACTTTTTCTTCTTGGGAAAGCCATATATTCCCATTTCAACATTTTCTACATTCACTCATATACTTAAAGAATGAATGTTCCTGTGTGCTTAAATTTTATGTCATGTGATTTAAAAGCAGTTTATGCTTGTGTACTTAAATTACTAATTTGTAGAGCTTGTTATTAGCATCTAATGAAGCAGGATTCACATACGAAAGTGCTTATTCTTTGTGAATAAAATCTCTTTATACTGGAATATTCAGCTGTCCTTGAGTCCATCTGTCTTTTTGGAATACTTTGTTACTTTATGTTTGTTGGGCTCTACTACCTGGATAGGTTGGTGGGTGTTTTTATTTTTTACTTAAAGAATGACTTCTTCTTTTGGCTTTTCCCGGTTAGCAGTCGCCACAGCGGATTACATGTCTGCTCATGATTGGCAGTGGAGTTTTACAGTGTCGAGTTGCTAGCCTGGTGCCCAACCTTTCACAGAAGGCACACACACACATGCACTCACACCTAGGGCCAATTTAGAGTGTCCAATTCACCTACAGCATGTCTTTGGGATGTGGGAGGAAACTGGAGCATCTGAATGAAACCCACGCGACCACAGGGAGGACATGCAAACTCTGCACAGAAGGCACCCCAGCTGAGGACTGAACTAGAGAACCTATTGCTGTGAGGTGACAATGCTAACCGCTGCACCACACAGATGCCCCTACTTAAAGAATGACTTCTGATTATGTAAAGCATGTGTACTCAGCTTATACTGTCATGCTGTTTTGGCTTATCTAATTTCTTTTCTTACTGTTGAAACTATTTTTCTATATACTTTCTGGTTATTTCTAATTGGATTCCTCTTCATATTCTGCCAGCAACTATTTATCTTAGCAAACATGTCACCCCTATATTCAACCAAGGGTCATAGATTTCTTTCCCATAATCACCTTTTTCACTAGGACAGAAGTTTCTATAGTACTTTGAATTTTACCACAGAAGATGTTTCACATTTCCTGAATAGTCTTATTGAAGAATTCTTCTCTCCATTTTTAGATATTTAAATAATTTTCAAGCTGATAAGTTTGACTATAAACATTTCTTCTTAATATATTTTTATTCATGTTTTATTCATTTTCATAATGCAAAATACTCTTAACTACACAAAGATCAGAACTAGACAAAGATTCTATAACATTTACTTAGGCTATTATTTATTTCTGTCAATGCCAAGACCACATCTAGTATATTAAGCCCTGTAGTTGGACTTTGTATATATTGAACTGCATCTAACTCAACTATCCTTTAAATACTAGTTTTTCCTTTCATTTTATTCTCCAGTCAATCCCAGGGAGATTTATATCTCCTATTAAAAAGATGTATCTTTAACTGAGCTTTTAAGCTTAATGAGCCAACAGATTGAGATGGAGGATGGTAACACCCCACTATTGTGAATGTCTTATACCTACACTTGATGTCTATTGAAATTAATTCTTCTCGACACGTTTATAATTCAACTGTCCCATATGACAGTAAATTAATACCCCTCTACCTTTTGTACATCCCTAGAATTGTGACACATTCCAGTGACAATACCAATTTGAGAATACATTCACAACATTAACAATACACAACATCGGAAACTTTTGATAATGGAACTATAATGTTGGAATCACATATTGTAGATACGGCTAAATATCTCATAATGGCAACACTAAATACACACTTAGAGAGACTGGTGTCTTTATGCTGTTGTAGACCAGGAAATTGTTTTGGCAGTGCACAGTGAATAGAACACTGCCCTGTCTTCTTGGGGACATATACCAAGCAATATTGTCTGCGAAAGGAAACCCTGTATAGGTCTTGGACATATATGAGCCCTTTTGAGAAAAGGCAGCTAAGGATAAGAGGTACTGGGCTTGTAATAGACAATTAAGTTACAGATGTAAAGGCAGGGCTATCAGCAAACTAGGGGTGGACAGAGGGAGGCTAATGAAGGACACAGCCTCAGCCAGTTGTCAGATGTGGCCGAGATGGAACAGTAAATACATTCAGCAACTTTGAGACAGTGTACAGCTATATGTAGAGATACACCTTGTTTACTAGTGGATGAAAAACTAGGGGTGGACAGAGGGAGGCTAATGAAGGACACAGCCTCAGCCAGTTGTCAGATGTGGCCGAGATGGAACAGTAAATACATTCAGCAACTATGAGACAGTGTACAGCTATATGTAGAGATACACCTTGTTTACTAGTGGATGAAATAATGGCTAGTACATCCTATAATGCTGCAGTACATATGCCTTCCTTTAGGGCTATGATACAAACAGTTAATAGGGCAGGACAAATGCTATGCAAGGCTTGCATTGGGATATGTAAAATATTGGTGATATTCAAGCAGAGGATTATCCTCTAAAAGTAGGTAGGTTCTTACAAAGACATTAGAAGAGAGTATGTCTCGATCAACACTGGCAGTGTTCTTTACACCCAAACATTTGTTTGATCTTAGTTGTGCTACAATATGGTTAATGGATGATACATTTCTTACAAAAGGACATATCTTTTAGCAACTGTACAACATTCCTGATTTCATTAAATGTAGTGATTACAGTAAGTGTCTTCCCCTGGTGTATTGTGGAAATCCTTACATGCATGCAATATGATATGGCAGGCAAAATATGATCTACTTTCCCACTCTTACTTGTCAGCTTGAGTCAGGTTCGTGATGTGCGATTTTGAAGTGGCAGTTGTTAAGAGTACTCATCATAATGTACTGGGTGCAAAAAACAAAGGCTGTCTCTTTCACTTTGGTCAGAATATATGGAGGAAGGTACAAAACCTGGGCTTATTTAAAATGGATGACAGACCGTCTTTTTCCAAGTGGACGTTAAGAAACTGGTAGCTCTAGATATTTTGCCTGAAGAACTGTGATGTAGACTTATCAGGAACTGAGTTTGTTTTATTCCCTGAGGAAGTAAAACTGTTGAGGTACTTCATAGAGTATTATTTGCTTGGAAATCATAGGAAATTTGCTACATGGTCAGCAGTCACATTCCATTTTCCTCATCTATTCCCGGTGAGATTTTGGAATGTCAGTGAAATGAATGACCTATGTCTCCTGTGAGCTCAAAATAGCATGGAAGTATGACATTGGCATGTTCATTGTCTTCTGGGAAGGAGGGTTGCTGATTTGAGGGCAGTCATGACTGTAATTTTTAGGGAACAATACTGAATAAATGAGATAAGTCTCAGATGTCTCGGAATGAGTGTTTGAAAACTCATTTCACCTCACAGACTTCCATTATGGTGTAGACATAAGCAGTTTGCTAAGGTGCTCACCACTAGGAAAGCATACTCTACCTCTGAGTTCTTGAAAGCAATTGCACAATTGTTAATAATGTAGCCAGCCTTATAGTGATATGGTCTGCAATTCACTGTAATTCATTTTCTGTTCTTGTGTATGGGCTTCAGTATACAGCACTTAGCACTGTACCTATGTTTTCATGTGTAAATTACAATGGAGCTATGGAACCATCATGCTGTGTACCTGTATATTTTGGGTATAGGTGTGTTTATTTTGTTGACACACTTGCAGATTTAATTTTGGATGTGACTGTGCACTGTAGGACATTGAATTGCTATCATGAAAAGTGTATGTCATGTATATCAGTTCAACATTTATGATCACTTTGCAGGACTCGTCTTACATCTTCACTGTTCAGAGCTTTGTTACTCATTAGTGCTGTGCTGCCATATCATGTTTTCAATGTTTTGTGCATTGATGTAATTTGTCATTGAGTTTCCTTCATTCATTGTTTCTTTTACAGTGTGAGTCAATATTGTGTATTTTCACAGTTCTGAATGTATTCCCCATATGCCTAACTCATACCTCTCAACCTGGAATCATAAATATTCTGGACATAGTCCGATGAAAAATAGGTACAACTGAACAAAAACCTGTATGCTAATTAACATAACAATTGCATACATAACTATGTAACCCCGCCCACTCCAATGGAACTGTGGGATACCAGCTGTTAAACTCCAACTGAAAAACAAAATATTAAGCACAGAATAAACAGAACAATACTGTTTTATTTATATTAATATTTGAACTTGTATCAAACTTTGAACTTGTGAAAAACTAAAATACAATTTTCTTTTATAAAAATAAATTTAACTGCTTCTACACTAATGTTAAATAACACAAAATATAACCAGATAGCCCTATAAGTATCTCATACAGCTGAGTAGTATCCACTATGGAAAATACTGTATATGAATATAGGGGAACATATAACAAAGTAAGATATATTGGTGTCCAGATAGAAGTAAGGAAATATATTTTGCTGAAAAGAATTAAAGAAGTTTGAACTAATTTTCCCAAAGATGAAACAGAGATATGACACAATGCTTGATAAAAAGGAGTGGTGATTTAAATGCAACATATCAAGATAAATGAGTGTCAGGAACTTAGGCAGGGCTCCATAGGGGAAGTTGGTAAAATGGTTAAGGCATTTACCTCATAGATACACAAAATAGGGTTTGATGCTCAACTCTAAGGGAAATTGGTTAGGCTTAAAATGCCTCACAAAGGCAGTTAGCTATACCAGTACTTACCCATGAACCTTTATTTAGTAGGGTGGGTTTGGCATAATGGTTAAGGTACTGACCTCATAAATACAAGGTACAGGGCATCATTCTGATCTCAGGTTATTGGCTAGGCTCTTCAGGGCAGTTAGCCTAGTATTCACCTATGAACCTATAGGAACATCAGGTGGGTCAGTGATTATAACTTACCAAACAGATGCTGTGTTCCTGTGGATTATGATAGGCTAGAACAAACACTTGATAGTTGCAATCTTAAAGTATTTCCTGTGGATTATGATAGGATACAGTAAACAATAAATACTGAAAATCAAAGACTACCAAAAGACAGCACCCCATCTAGCATATTCATTACTAGTAATCTGAGAAAATGTAACTATTAAAAATGTCTGGCACTGATCTTACCATGCATGCATTTACTCTGAAAATTATAATGCAATTATAACATTATAAATTGATTATGAGTGGACTTCACCCTAAGCATGACATTGTCTGTGCTGACACTTTAACCATGTGAGCTACAAAATATCATGTGATTAAAATATCAGCATGGAAAGTGAAGATTTTAGTTTCACTTGGCCATCAAAGACACAGATTCAGCATTTAACTCACTACCTAATCTGAAAAAAAAGAAGTCTAGTCCTAAAATAACTTTACTACACACAAACACACACACAAACACACACACACACACACACACACACACACACACACACACACACACACACACACACACACACACACACACACTTTTGGCTCTAACAACATATAAACAGAAAAGGAGACTGTATGTTTGACTTGGATTAGACATGAACTAAAGATTCTCAACATTTTTTGTGGACTGTAATCACCTGAGTTATCAAAGACCATTTCATTCAAATATCATCCCAGAAAGCTGAAATTCCTGAATTCAAGTCATATTTAAAGATACATCATACACATTCTCCCGGATTCAGCAAGCAGCCATGCAGGAATAAGTTATTTCTGCACTGCAGGGACCGTTCCCTTACAGCACAGCATGGTGCCATGCATATTCATGAAGGCGAGCTGCCAAGCTGTTAAATGGACATGGATCTGTGTATGCATGCAGGGGGTGTGTCTGAGAGCATAGCTCTCACAATACACATGCCCCCTGCACTCCAGAATTGCCTTTCGGCAATTTAAAATGAGCGAGAATGCTCATAACACCCCCAACCCATCAGGGTAAGAATTCTGGTTGAAGCCATAAGGGACAATCATCCCTACCAAGCCAAAAGTTGATAGAATAACAGATGTAGCATAAGCACATAGCGCACACCTCCCAACCCGTCAGAGTAAGGAATGTGGACAAAGCCAAAAGGGACAATCGTCCCACAAAGCAGAAAGTTGATTGAATAACAGGTTCAGCATTAGCATGGATATTCTGAAGGGTACAAATAAAAAAACACAACAGATAAATATTTTTTTTACACATGCAATAAAGTTTAAGCATAGATGCGTAGCTGTGTCCGTTGCTTAGCTACGCATAGTCCAGCTTAAACAGCACAAGAAGTTAAATAGCAAGAGACATCCAACATAAGCAGTACTGCAATAGTGTAGTGGTTAGAGCGTATGCTTTGCAACCAGCTATTCCTGTTTTGATCCCACTGTAACCAACTTGCATTTTACTTGTGAAACCAGTACATAAACATTCTTTTGTATAATTTGCTACTAAATAACATGTATTTGTTAACCAGAGTACTGTAGTAGTTCCAGATGTGAGGTGTCAGTTTAATAAAGTTGTGAAACCCCCATAAAAACACAAGTACCCCATACAGTATAGTTACACATGAATAAATGTAATGAAAGCACATTGGGGGATGTCAGGGAGAGTAAACAAATTTATAATATGTAATGAATGATGAATCAATCCCATACAGCAGATAGTCTATAAAATAAAAAAATAAGCAATGCTAAGCATTGCACAGCTATGTTTACCAGGAGTAAGCATTGTGTAAATATGACTGCTAAGCAATAAGTAGCTCAGCTAAGTGGATTTGCCCTCATTGGTAAACAATACTGAAACTGTCCCTTTAAGCACTGCCAACCTTAGCTAAGCAGGTTTTCCCATAGCTTAGTTTAGTTCAGCATATCCAATCACAGCAAATGGCAGGAAATTGACCATATTTAAACCCCACAGGTGGGAATACATCTCATAACTGGTTGCAGCTTCCCACTGTAGGCAGTATGGCAGGTGTTGGCAAGGGCATGCGCTTCCAGGCACAGCGCTGGAGCATACAGGAGTCCAAGGTCATGGTAGGACTCCTGGTAAATAACCATGATGAGAGACTGCTGTAGGGCCAGTACCAGAGCTCCCAATATGAAGTTTAAGCCTAGGACCTTCTCGCTCATGATCTCACCAATGCCACTGGTATCCCTCGGACTGGTGAGCAGGTCTGGCACAACTATGCCGATTTGAAGTGGATAAAGAGAGAGCTCTTGGACAGTGGGTTCAAGAAGCAAGGCAGAGGGGTGATGTCCCAGCAGTGTGTAAGTATTCATATCAATAACTGTTTACCAACGTCCAGCCTTGTATGTGATGGATAGGTATGGCTAAATATTTCTCTATTCCCTGAGTGGGCTGTGAACCAGGAAGCCCATGCCAGCAGGTTGCAAAGGCTGTGTTGTGAGGCTGGTGAGTAACAATCCTGCTTGTAGTAGTCATACCAAATAAATATAAAGTAGTAGAAAGTCACCTGGTAGTATAAAAACTGCGTATGGGTTGTACTGAATAAACCAGACAATATGAGAGCAATACCATATAGGTGATATTTCAATAAAACCGTAACTGCTTGGCAATAAAGTTCTAAATCCTGAACTGGTTGTGTTTACTTTGGTATTGTATGGCATTTATTGTTGCATTCTCTGAATAGTAATGTTGTGTTAACCACTGTTACCCACACTGTGCTACATAAAAAAATATGTCTTGGAATGTCTGTATAAGACTGTTGTAAGTGCAAGGTCTGATTGTAAAACCAATAAAGATTTAGACATAAAACAATGAAGGAACAAACAACAGTTTCTAAATAGTTCACTCTGATGAAACTCAAATTGTTGTATTTTTAGCACACACAGCCATGATTTGGATGCTGGGAGTGGTAGTAAGCTGTATGCATAATCATACCTCTCAACTGTACAGATTTTCACAGAATGTCCAGATAATTGGCTCATATTTTTGGCCTGTTCCTCTTTCTCCCTGGCAAATCACTGGGATGGCCTCAGAAATGTAGTCACTGAATAATGACATACATTTGATTTTCAGACCTCAAATCCTTCAGAAAATGTATATTAAAACAAATCCTGTTACTCTAGCAACTCTCCAAGTTTATAAGAGCAATATTCAAAATATGTCGCTATTTGTACCCCATGTTGTCAAGCTTTGTCCAGAGTGTGTGCATTAAGAGATTGAGAGGTATGTGCATAATATTAAATAGAAATCTGAGAATATGTGTAGAAACAGTCAGGTAGTGTTAACAAACATTCCCCCTACAGGTCTTTCAGATAAGAAAACTGTAACTGCCTGGCAATAAAGTTTTAAATCTTGGACTGGTAGTGTTTACTCTGGTATTGTATGGCCTGACATGTAGCATTCAATAACATCTGATATCAGAATAATACTGTTGTGTCAGCCACTGTTTCTCACACTGTGCTGCACAAAAATATGTCTAGGAATGTCTGTATAAGACTTGTAATTTCAAGGTCAGATTGTACAACCAAAAGAGACTTAGAAAGAAAACACTAAAGGAACAGACAGTGGTGTCTAAGTAACTTACTCTGATGAAACAGAAATTGTTGTATTTTTAGCAGACACAGCCATGGTTCGAATCCTGGGAGTGGTAGTAAGCTGTATGCATAATCATACCTCTCAACTGTATAGATTTTCCCAGAATGTCCAGATATTTGACTCATATTTTTGGCCTGTTCCTCTTTTTTTCCTGGCAAATCAGTGGGATGATCTCAGGATTGTAGTCACCAAATAATGACATACATTTGAGTGTCACACTTTCCTTCAGAAAATGTATATTAAAACAAATCCTGTTACTCTAGCAACTGTCTAAAAGTTTATAAAAGCAATACTAAAAATATGTCCCTATTTGTACCCCCATGTTATCAAGCTTTGTCCAGATGTTGTGTATTAAGAGATTGAGAGGTATGTGCATACTTACAACTAGGAGTCTGGGAATATATGTAGAAACAGTCAGGTAGTGTTAACAAACATTCCCTCCACAGGTCTACCAGGTAAGAGAAGTAGAATTTAGCTATAAGACAGTTGAAGTATACACTGTGCACAAAACATACCACCGGCCAAACCAAGGCCATAGGGTATTGTAATAATACCTGTAGAGTAACGATTAGAGCAGTGATCATTAACATTTTGAGGACTGCAAGGATGTATAAGTTACTAATTAACATTTCTCCCCCCCCCCCACCATATCTGCAACAATAATCTAAACACACAAATCAATGGGTATGTTTACACCAAACATACTGTTGGGACATATGTCTTATTGTTCAACAAATATTGAAATGTGTTTCTATTAATGTTCCATGTTGAAATGCTATCATTGATGGCATGTTGCTATCAATGTAACCTGCATGCTATTGTTATGACCATTGTGGTTCTATATATGCATATGTTCTGTTTGCTATGGAACTGCTGCAAATATGGTGTTTTGGGTTATGGGAATATCTATGCATGCTGTTATAACTAATCCTGGATTGTGTTGACGATTACTAACCCACATATGTTCTAAAACTGCAACACCATAGCACATTTGGGAAGGCACGTCCCAGCGGACCGACCTCTCCCACCTCATCTGGCCGTGGCACCGGGCCCCAGCACGTTTGGTACCCACCCGAGGACCTCCTCGTCCACTGTTCCTGTACCACCTTTGGGTGGAAGAGCCTTAGGGGATGGGGCTTGTCCCCCCCTGGGAGTGGAAGCAGACAGGATACTGTCAACCGAAGCCAGTTCCGGGGATTGTTGCTTAGCGAGCTCCAAAGAGAGTTTGGAGATCTGCTATGCCAGCTTGAGGGCCGTGTGGCACAATTAGAGGGTCAACCTTCCCCTCCTGCTCAGCCCCCAGCACAGCCACCTTTGGGGCAGAGAAAGTGCAGTAGTGACTGCCCATGGGTGGGGACCTCAGTCCCACTGTTTCCATTTGGGGCTCATGGGCTTCCAATTTCCAGACACCCTTCCCCGTCCAAGGTGTTTACCCCCCATATGTGTCATATAATGCCCCTGTATGCTGTCTTGTCTGTCTTCCTACCCAACCTACCTCCCCAAATATACCTACTATCCTTCCCCAACATCCTACTCTCACCTTAAAAAAAAGGGCAATCTGTTCCCAAAATAAATCTTGCCCCATACATAGCTGTCCATTTCACAGACGTGTCCACTGGACACATAATCTGGTCTAATTGGCTTCACAACACATTATTGTTGTCCTCACCCCTCTCTCAGGAGTTTGCGTGTCCAAATATACCTCCAAATTCAGTATATATGTACAGCCGTTGCTGTAGAAGAAATGGACAGCTATATACCTACCCTACACCTGTTCTGCGCATCCCTAGCTACTTTCCCTAATGACTTTCCCTCTTTGTGCCCCCCTTTTCACCATTTTCCTATCACCCCTGTTTTCTTTTCTTTTAAAGAAATTAGTGCAGGGTTAAGTGGGAATAAGCACTTTTAAGCAGTAGTAAGCAGTATTAAGCCTGTTTGCATGACACTAAGCAATGCCTACACAGATTAAGCACTTTTCAGGCTAACTGTCTGTAAGCATACTTAACCAAAAGTTAGCATTGCTTACCATCGCACAAACCCACGCAAACCCGCTTACAACTGCTAAAAAGTGCTCTAATCACTCTGCATCCAACAGCCCTTGTTCTGCCCAGCAACAAAATAATCAGCCCTTGCAAGCTTGAACCCAGGACCCTGCACACCATAGCCACCTCAAATTACCACTAAGCCATCTGAGCAGTAGATATGTGTGATGTTTTCTCAAACATATCATGCAGCGCAGTCATTTAACAGTAGGGAAAATGTATTTATATATATGTGTATATATATATATATATATATATATATATATATATATATGTATATATATATATATATATATATATATATATGTATATATATATATATATATATATATATATATATATATATATGTATATATGTATACATACATGTCTCTCTCTCTCTCTCTCTCTATATATATATATATATATATATATATATATATATATATATATATATATATACATACACACACACACACACACACACACACACACACACACACACACTTATATATATATATATGTGTGTGTGTATGTAGTCCACTCGGACATTAGATCCACACTCTGAACCTCTCACTGCAAAACATCTGACCAAAGGCACTGTAAATGGGGGGTAAAGGGACCCAAAATGGGGATCTCTTGTAATTATTACCATTATCCCTTCCTCCACAGCTGACCTGTTTTGCACTTGTAAGTCTTGACCCCAGGACCCTGCACAACATAGCCATAACATGTTACCACTAAGTCATCTCAGCTGTAAGAGGGGGGATGAATTCTCTAACACAACATGCAGAACAGTTAGTCTACCATAGGGAATATATAATGTGGAAGCACTAAACATTCTAATGATACATACACACACACACACACACACACACATATATATATATATATATATATATATACACACACACACATACATACATATATAAATATTTAAATACTTATAGATATATATAAAGGGAGTATATATAGAGGGTGCACAGAATATCAAACAGCCATTATTCCTACAGTTGCAACCTTTCAAATAGCTAGTGTCTGATTCTTTCCTACAAATGAGAATTATTCCATGAAACATATACCCACACAAAATGCAAAGGACATGATACCACACACACTTTGCATACATATAAATGTTTATTTGTGTACTATTTCAGTTGTTTATGCCATTTCCTATAGCATTTAGATGTCTGAAATACATAACAGATTAATGCAACTCTCAAAGAAAACATGATACAGTAATCTGCAAAACATAACAGCTTTGCTGTGTAGGCTAAAACCCTCAAGTAGTATAACAGTAAAAAACACACTTGCCTTGAAGATAAGAATCAATCAATTAATTACAGACAATATAATAACACGAGATAGGTAAGAGCAAAACACAGTAGTTAATTAATTACAGATGTAGTTCAACAGCCTCCAATTACACTCTGTAATCAACCCCCTAGGGAGAAAAGTATCAGTTGAAACAATGTAAATGCATCTGTTACATAACAATGCTTAACTTAAAACATCACTATCACACTGACAAGCAGAGCTGTGTGCAAGACAGTAAGCTCTAGCCCACCACTGTTCCC
The DNA here is from genome assembly GCF_019279795.1 of Protopterus annectens. Taxonomy (NCBI): domain Eukaryota; kingdom Metazoa; phylum Chordata; order Ceratodontiformes; family Protopteridae; genus Protopterus; species Protopterus annectens. The sequence continues at coordinate 73,130,449 of NC_056732.1, forward strand.
ATGGCGAAACATGTGAAAATGTACAGCCATATACCTTAATGCTTCTTATTACTGATATTACTCACATGTTGCAACAGCCTAGGTTAAAAACATTTAATACCCCTCCCACATAAAATGTCTTACAAGGGCATATAACAGTGTCCTCTATACACTGTCCTCCAGACTGTACAGGGTCACACATGTTTTGTCCAGCTGTATCCCTCATATATATGGACCCTACCCCACAACTTGTGTGTGAATCAGCAAAATCACTGGAATGATATCAGAAATGTCAGCACTAAATAATGGTAGACCATACCTATCAACCTCTTACTGCATGACATCTGGACTAAGCCTGGTGTATAGGTGGATGACAGAGGCTGAAACACAGGGCCATATTTGAAATATTGCTGTTATACACTGTGAAAGTTGTTTGTGTTACAGGATTGGTTGCAACATACCCTTACGCAGGAATATGAAGTCAGAAACACAAATGGATGTTGCCATGTACTGATAGAAATCAACTGAGAGAATGCCACTGATATGTTAGGGGCAAGAGCTGTGTGGGGAACAGACAATTCATAACAGCCAATCCTCTGGCCATCATGTGGATAGGCCCACAGTTGAGAGCTATGCAGACAGACTGCATTCCTGCAAAACTAGCATGTACACACAAACCCTGTAAAACTAGCAGTATTCTATGCATATGACAGCAATACTCACACACTGTTCCTAGGTCTGGAACCTTATACAAACATGTAGTTGGCCTGTGTCCACAAGTCCTGTTGCAAGAGGTATTGCTACCTGCTGTCCATAACACTGCTGCCCACACACATGAAGGATGTCTTCCATACAGGTAAGGTAAAAGGAAAATGCCCACATGATGTAACTATTTATAGTAGTGGGTTGCTATGACATTGGCTATTGGAAGACCTACACAGCTGCCTGCATGCAATTAGCAAGTGGGGAACAGCAACTGGTGCAGAGGCCATCACCTGAACATGAGCATCACCTACAAAAGCCATGTGTCAACCTATTCAAACAATCTTGATCCCAGTAGTGGAGAGAAAGACATGAAAAAAAAAAAAAAAAAAAAAAAGAACATAAACAAAACCTCGAAATAAGAAACAAGAAGACATATCCTGTACACAGAAGGAACCTGAAGATAAACCAGGTATGTGAAATATGTAAACATGTAATTGAATGTAGTAGCTGATCTGTAATAATGGAATAGATGATTATGAAAGATGTATATGTGCCATCAATACTTGCTGTAATGATGTCCTGCTGAACAAATGGTATGGACATAGTATCTGGCTGTGTCTGCAGTGGGCCATACCTATCAACTGTGCAGATCTTTACAGAATGTCAAGATTTAGCCATCATAGTGTTTGTTCCTCCAGACATCTACATTAGTCTGGCAAATAGCTGAAGGTGAAAGTAATGAAGTCATGACAGGCACATGAGTTTCAGACCCCACCACCTTCAGAACAGTGATGGTAATGCAAAATGTATCATGCACAAACTTCATAGGTTTGCAATAGGCAGATCTATGATCTGTCCCTATATATCTCTCCCATAATGTTAGGCTTTGTCCACGTTTGATGCCCTAAGAGGTGGATAGGTTGGGTCACAGCTGAGGAGCCTGACACATCCTGGGAAAGGACAGCTCACATATGGCAACCACTAGAGTGTCTGTCAAACAGTCGTGTCTGTGCCACTGTTAGGCCAGTTAATGGGACAACTGTATGAGGTCCTCTGACCTTTTTTCCTGTTTATGTCTTCCAGTTACAATGTCGCGGGAATGACAGCCTGCATACACACCCCTGGAAAATGATGCAATATTCCAGTACCTCATAGTCCATCATGCCATCCTCTTTTGGCATAGGACCCAGGATCTGCAGGAAAGGACCGCCCTGTGGACCGAGGTCATCCACAGGGTAAATGATGCCAGCCTGCACAATAGCAATTATGAGCAGGTGCATCATTGCTGCACAGATCTGATCCACCACACCCATCAGCATGCCTCTGCAGTTAGGAGGGACCAGCTTGCCACAGGTGGGGGTCATGCCATCCAGTCTCCACTGACACATACCGAGGAGCTCCTCGCCAGCCTTGGGGCACCTGCCTGCTAGCCAAGCCAGCAAGTTGAAGACAGCATTGTGGAGGTGGGTGCCACCCACACAATGGATGAGGAGCATGCAGGTAAGGCCCCAGGGCACATCAATAGACTACTGTTGCTAATCCATTTTCATCTGTAAAGTAACTGCATGCATATGTCAGATAAGATAGTCTGTTGCTGCAGTGTTGTAATGAACAGATGTGCATAATCTCTAGTATTGTGGATTTGTACTGTTGATTTGCTGAAATGCTGCTCCCACCCTGTGCCAATGCCACAGGTGTGGCTGCTGAAATTACATCTCTCACACAACTATTTAGGTCCCTCTGGTATACAACTGGGGCAGCAGCCTGTAGCTGGTGAGTACAGAGTTGTTTTGTTCAGGTTTGCCAATACACTGGCCATATTATGGCCATGCTAATTGCCATGCACACATGTAACACACCTACCCATAATGCATGCTGTACATGTTCACTTATTGTTGCTGCTAACTGCAGTGCATCGCAGTGGTCACCATGGTGGCATATCTGAAGGGTATGTAAGAGTCCTGCAGTATACCTAACAACCTGTCAGTGCAAGATATGTGGACAGAGAATAACATAAAGGTGGGGCAAATGGCCTACAGTAGGGACATATCTGAAGCATTACCTTTATACAGTGATCTACAACAGTGTATACACTACTATTACAATGGCAACTGTTCCAGATCTAAGCAATGCCAAATCACAATGCCACATCCCACACCTTTTACAGCCTGTAATGTGATCCTAACATGAGCAATGAATGTGTAAAATGGAATCCTATGTTACGGCAACAAATATGGGGAATGCATACCTTAACAAACACTAGAAGCATATGTGTACACACATTTCAAATAACATCTTGTGGAAGCAACTTGTGAGGTACTGACAGCATTCACTCTTCTTGAGTACACACCTTCCATCAAGTACAGGGCCTCAATGTCATAGCAAGTAATGGTCTGCTGTCCAAGAAGTATGTCCATGACATTTGCCCACTCACCTGCAACAGAAGCAGCCACGGATTGCACACATATTACAAACCATGAAATGGATCCCATATCCGAAAGGTAGCACTCAGGAGTGGGAAAATTAGCCTTATCTCACCATTGCATATACCATGGCAAACAGTGCAGACAGTCATATATGTGTGTATGAAGTATGGGACAACATTAATGTAGAAAATGAACAGAAACTCATCCAAAACAGATGACAACACATGTTGTAAACTGGTCATGGAGTCTGCCCAGAAACAAGCAGCAACACTGAGAGACTTGCACGAATGTCTTGCAAGTATTGCCCATGCAGTACCTGTGTCAACAATCACCTGGAATCTGCATAAGTGTGGCCTATGGGTTAGGGTAATCAGACAGAAGAGTTGTTCCACAGGAAACATCATCCAGGGCTCTCTACAGGTAGCATATGCGTAACATCAAGTCTCCCAAAGGCATGTGTTGCAATGTGTAATGGTGTCATGAGACCAAGGCTGAAATCTACAGACAGTATTCATAAAGATACATGTGGTCCACAAGCAACACCTCACTCCACTTCAGGGCCTCAAGGCCACCATCCCATTTTTACCTTGCTGGTGCCAGGGTACACCTTTAGGTTTGCTGTTCATTAGCAGGAACTAGGCTGGTAGATATGGCATTTTGAATTTGGAACATTGCAAAATAACACTCATGTGTGGCCCATAGTTGTCAAGCATCTGCAATAAGGCTGAGGATGGGGAGGGGTGTCATCGTGAAACACAACAGTGAACTGAAGCATACGTCCAAAGCTCAATAAGAATGGCTGTATCTGAACACAGTCAAGATCATGAATTGTTCCAGACATAACTCTGACTCCACAGCAATAGTGAAGCCACTGTGTGACCTCCAAGTGCTGTGCACATGAGTTGACCTTGCAAATCGGCAGAGTTGGGGGACATCTGTAGGGCTGAGTGACCAAATAATGGCAAGTGAAGATGTGCCATGCTAGTATACCCTTTCCAGGAATAGCGACTGCTGTAGTTCACTTAACAGGTGCTACAACAAACCATTGTGTTAAGGATGTACACACTTATGCAACCCACATATTGTATGCGTCTCATTCAGATTCTGCACGACTAACACATTTGTTTGTTACTGCATTGGATTGCACAGGTCATATGTCACATATCAGGTGTGTGTAATGTTAATATATAGGTTCATAGATTCATAGGTTGGTACTAGGCTAATATGCAGTATTGTGGCCCCATTGCATATCATGGATGAGGCTGGCATGTCAACAAAGGTGTGTACACTCCTCATATCCACATTAAGCTTTGAAGATTGTCAGTGTAATCGGATTTTATTGCTCATACATGCACTGTTGATGATGAGATCTGCAAATCAGAGGTCAGGCATTAACTATTCACATCAGTCCTCATATCATCCCAGGTATGTTTCAGACAAACACATAGGGGCTGTGAGTAAGAGAGCAAACATAACTGCCACACATATACACATTCAGCAATGGTGTGTACACTCATGAGATATGGTGCACAGTACATGCCAATGTGCTGTACAGGTGCACAGCAATACTGTGTACATGGGTGCAGTGTGTTCCAGGGGAAGAGGCATCACCTACTAACACAACTCATGCATCACAGAGATGTATAATGTTGGTAACATGGCTTGAGTATGGCTGCAGTGCTTGCTGTTGAGTACCATAGATCATGCATGTTGACTGTTGGGTAATGAGAGGTCTGTGTAATATCTTTGTGCCACCTCACCTGAAAGTGTGTGTGTGTGTGTGTGTGTGTGTGTGTGCGTGTGTGCGTGTGTGTGTGTGTGTGTGTGTGTGTGTGAGTGTGTGTAGAGGTAAACCATAATGTACAGGTCTTAAATTACATTTTCTGTTTGCCCCTCACAGTTGGCGAGGTGGGTCAGGGTCCCTCCTGCAGGCAAACTGATGTTAGTGTCCATACAGACTCTGACAATGATGGTAGGCATGGTGAGGCACAGGCAGGATTTTTCAGGGGCTGAAACTGTGCCATCGGTTGACCTCCCACTTTTATACACCCCATCCCCGCACACAGTCACAGTCACCAGTGTCTATAGATGAGGGACAGCTGGCAGGTGGTGGCATGGGACAGGACAGTGTGGGGACTATGGCAAGTGTGTCTGTACACAGCAGCCATAGCCGGATGACCGGCAAGGTACCACACAGGCAAATGTACAGGGGTTCTTGAAGGAGGGCTGCTGGCCATCATGCCCCTGGCAGATGTGCCACAGCAGGTGTCACCAGATGCATGTTTCGGGCCATCATAGTGGCACAGGCATGTATGGAACATTACATGAGACAGAGTCTGAGGCAACAGAGAGCTACTAATTCTGCTGCACTTGACAACATCCGTGATCTTGCAGGTGCTCACCATTATTTTGCAGAGGTCCTGGATAGACGGTGGGTGAGATGGTGGGAATCCTCAAACATGTGGTGTTTGTGGTACAGCATGTGGTGTGAGTAGGATGGCAGTCACATGGATGTAGGTCAGCAACACCAGCAGGTCGAGGTCTATGTGGATGTGCAACAACTCACGACCGCTCCCATAGTGGCAGTACCAGCACCGGCACGGCAGGGGATGCTGTCCACACCACAGTGCAGCAGACCATGTGCATGTGGTCCTGGCTGGTACCAACAGGGATGCAGATCCAGTGGACAATTGTCATCATCAGGAGAGAGTACCATATCTGGGCTTCTGCCTGATAGTGCCCGTGAAACCCCTAGCAGACACCGTTCCCGTGTCCATGGCCAGAGACAGTGAACTGTACAGCCTGCCATGTATGGTATGCAGCTGTCCAACAAACCCCTGTATAGGGCAGCCACGTGGCAGACATGTGTGCATACATACACACACACTTCACCAACACAGCTAGGGCACCTCCATACCTACACACACCACATCTGCACATCCCATTTAATAAAGAACCCTCTAACTCACACACATGATATCAACCAATTGGCTCAGCCTAGGCCTCTGGCAAACCCGCAACACACCCTGTGCATATGATGATACCTGTGCCACATCCCTGTCATCCATATCACTGATGCAGGTACATCCTGGTGTGATGCTGATGCACAGGGTGAATGTCCTAAGGTTTAGCAATGTAGTGCTGTTTAATGTGTTTTCAGCTGGAATGAGTAATGCTTACACGTTAGGGCATGTAGCTGTCCAGCCATGATGCATTATAGCTGTTATTAACACTGACTGATTGTGGTCTCCATAATGTATTCTGTTTGTGTTCTAGGTGTTTATATGTCAGCAGGATGTTGGTCTGCTCTCCTGTCCTACAAGGGTTGTAGCACTGTGGTGACACATTGACATTGTCATATCTCAGATACAGCTGAACACAGGTAACAGGCCTGTATAACAGTAATTGCATGTGCCACATGGCTGATAGGTCCGAGGGGTGTATACAGGTGAGTGCATGGTGGCTGATGTCAGCAGATCTTCTACAGTAGATAATAGTAAGTGTACTGGGTCACACACACCAAATGTCCATGAATAACACACACACACACAGGCTTTGGTGTTGATGTAATACACAGAGAATACTGTACACATGGATGTACTTCATTAT